>NC_041398.2:96574926-96734926 GCF_900747795.2 Erpetoichthys calabaricus | reverse complement strand
AAATTGAGGGAAAATATACCAATAACAGTTTGTTAAGGATCTGTTTTTTTGTGAAGCTGCGTTCACTCGAGTGATCACTTCGAGATGACTTGCTGGCTAACCATAAGCGTTACCTGGTAGGTAACCACCCATACAATCAGATTGTGAATCAGACTACGAATGCCGTGAATGTAATTACCCCGATCTACATGCTGTCAAATAAACGAGCCACACGCCGTGGCGCAATTTTAGGGGCTTAGCCTCTAGCGCTGACGTCCGAGGTTCGATTCCCGTAAGGGAGTGAAGTGAGCGCTGCTTTTAAAGTACTGCTTTTAAATTTTTATTCAGAAGAAAAGAAAACCTTTTTAAATTAAGTCTTAAAAAGAGCTGTAAAGATATTGACAATAAGCTACGCAAACCCACCAAAACATGCAATCGTTTAAATCAAAGTGCGAGTCGAAAAACACCATCCCATAATATTAGTTAACGATTAACACATTTCTATATGTATTGTAAGCACACAATACAACTGATAATATGTTGCGCTTATTTATCTGGTGTACTGACATTTTTGCACGTTTAACGGCTGAAATCTAACGTGGTTTGTGCCCTTCAGAATGAAAAGAGTTTGCATTTACCTTTTTAATAAATGGCGAGCTTTTAAGCCTGAGAAATCACCCCGTAAATGCACACGTTTAATTGCACATGTGTTAATATGTATGCTTACACAGTATTAAAAGACACTCAACAAGTACACAGTATTAAAAGACAGTCAACAATTAACGTCATTTACCTTCGTTCCCGCGTTTGACTTGTGCTGTAAATCTCTTCCTCGTTTTCAGTTCACGTGATTACGTAGGAGGCATAATACGTGATGACGCGATACGTGACTCCGCCTCCTCCATTAGAGTATATGGACAAAAAACAGGTTCCAGTTATGACCATTACACGTAGAATTTTGAAATGAAACCTGCCTAACTTTTGTAAGTAAGCTGTAAGGAATGAGCCTGCCAAATTTCAGCCTTCTACCTACACGGGAAGTTGGAGAATTAGTGATGAATGAGTCAGTCAAACAGGTTCCAGTTATGACCATTACGCGTAGAATTTCGAAATAAAACCTGCCTAACTTTTGTAAGTAAGCTGTAAGGAATGAGCCTGCCAAATTTCAGACTTCTACCTACACGGGAAGTTGGAGAATTAGTGATGAGTGAGTGAGTGAGTCAGTCAGTCAGTGAGTCAGTGAGGGCTTTGCCTTTTATTAGTATAGATATATATAGATAGATAGATAGATATATGTGTATGTATGTAGATATGGATATATGTGTATATATATGTAGATATGTAAATATGTATATGTATATATATATGTGTCTGTATGTGTGTATATATATATATATATATATATATATATATATATATATATATATATATATGTATGTGTGTATATGTATCTGTATATATATATATGTGGATGTGTATATGTATAAATATATATATATATATATATATATGTATATATGTAGATATGTGTATATGTAGATATGTATATATAAGTATATATGTTTATGTATATATATGTTTACATAACCTCTTTAACACACTACTTCTCCGCTGCAAAGCGCGGGTATTTTGCTAGTAAAATTATAATGGCCGGGGACTTTAATTGTGTTTTAAATCCACTTTTAGATAGGACTCCTGTCACAGGGGGGATGACATCTAACACTGCAAAGATAATTACACAGTTTGTAAGTGACCACAACTTATCAGACCCCTGGAGGTTTCTAAACCAAAACTCAAGAACATATTCTTTCTACTCACCAGTACATCATTGATAGATAGATAGATACTTTATTAATCCCAAGGGGAAATTCACATACTCCAGCAACAGCATACTGATAAAGAACAATATTAAATTAAAGAGTGATAACAATGCAGGTATACAGACAGACAATAACTTTGTATAATTTTAATGTTTACCCCCCACCGGGTGGAATTGAAGAGTTGCATAGTTTATAGATTATATAAAAATTATATAGAAATAGATTGTTTCTTTATAGATAATAATTTCTTGCCTATGGTTAAATCTTGCAAGTACGATGCTATTGTTATTTCCGACCATGCACCTCTGATCTTGGAGCTAAAGTCACTATGCCCCACACACTCACCTCATAGATGCCGTCTTAACCCGCTTCTATTAGCAGACGAGAACTGTACAGAATTTATATCCAAACAAATCAGTTTCTTCCAAGAGACAAATACATCTTCAGAGGTTTCTGCAGGAATACTCTGGGAAACGCTAAAGGCTTTCTTAAGAGGACAGATTATTTCACATCTTTCCCACAGGATTAAATTAGAAACCAAGAAAGTATCAGAATTAAACAGCAAAATTACTAGAATAGATAAAGAACATGCCAGGCTTCCAAGTGAGGCTCTACATAGGAAAAGGCAGGCTCTGCATTCAGAACTCAACCTCTTGACAACTAAAGAAACTGAACAACTAATTTATAAATCCAGACATCATTACTATGAACACAGAGAGAAAGCTAATTAGCTTTTAGCTCAACAAATTCACAAACAAGAAGTTCGCAATGCAATCCCAGTAATCACCAACACGAACAGAGAAGAAAACATTGACCATAAAAATATAACGCACACATTTAGAGACTACTATAAATCCTTATATTCTACTGAGTTTAAAGAAGACAACACACAATCTAATGCATTTCTGGATACTTTACAGTTACCACAAATAGATAATTTTAGTGCGGAGGAACTGGATAAACCTCTGGCGCTATCAGAATTACTAGATGCTATAAAGTCACTTCAAGGTGGGAAAGCAGCAGGCCCTGATGGCTACCCTGCAGAATTTAATGAGAAATTGTCCGCTAAGCTAGCTCCCCTCCTATTAGCAACATTTATAGAAGCTAGAGACAATCAAATTCTACCTCAAACTTTTCGCCAAGCATTAATCACCGTCTTTCCTAAACAAAATAAGGACAAAGTACTTCTGATACATCAGATTAAAACATAGCACAGTAACTGAAGCTGGTTTACTTATAAGAAACCTTATTCAATGAACCAGATATTTACCCAAAATGTTTAATCTACTGCGGTGGGTTGGCACCCTGCCCAGGATTGTTTCCTGCCTTGTGTCCTGTGTTGGCCGGGATTGGCTCCAGCAGACCCCCGTGACCCTGTGTTCGGATTCAGCGGGCTGGAAAATGGATGGATGGATGGATGTTTAATCTATTTACGTATTTTGTAACTTTTACATAATACTCAAAAGATGGGTGTGTTTGAAGACCATACCACTTATCTGTTCTCTGATTTGCGCAATGAAAATATTTTATAGCTGTGTAATGTAAATGAACCCAATTTGTAAAAGAGGCTGCTCTGTTGAGATGAGTCAGTCTGCCATGTTGCACTAAACAAGAGCACACAGCAGCTCCATTAGCTTATGTAATAAAGGACATTCATCTTTGGATTACACTTTAACAGTGGCCCAATACTATTTTTTATATACAGAACATTTTTCCTAATATTACCAAGAGGGGACAAGGCAGGAACAACACCTGAGTACCCCTTCGTCACAGGGCAAATACATACAAACCCACAAACACAATGCTACACCCGATACAATATACAAAACTATATAAAACTCTACATATATGTTTGAACTCGAAACTCCATGGGAGATAAACCCCAAACCTTATTTAATGTAAGTACGGTATATAGTCAGATTTTGAAACCCAAAAAATCAATCATATAATCAAACCCCGACTTATATGCCTGTTCAAAAATATGACATTTAATTTTTTTATTTTTACATCTTCTTGCTTCCTCCAATCTCACACCAGTTTCTCAGACAAATTGAATTTTATTACAGCAGCACAGTTACCAATTTCTTTCGCCATTTCAACGACTTTTAATTTAAAACCAGCTTCATATTTTCTTCTGATCGAATGCTCCATTATAGATAAAGGATGCTCTTATGATAAAGGTGTATGAGGGTGTGAGATACAAAAAAACACAAAACAGTGCAAACATCGCTTCGGAATAGTTCAGGTATTACCGTGTGGTCACGCAGGCACAATACATAGAAAAAAAAGGCAGTGTGCTCTGTGGTTATTCTCTCAGGTGGGCGTTAGCAGGTCATAATCTCTTGCACCAATAGCATGAGTTTTCCGCATTCAACTTATATGATCAACATTATAAAATACCTAAAATTATACAGTAAAATCAAGCCCCGACTTATCCGTGGGAGAACTTAAACGTGAGTATATACAGTATATTATGCCACTCTAAACTCCTAAGGGGACCCCCCCTCTTCTCTGAACAATTAAGAAATCTCACTTACACACACCTTCAGTCACTGAATTGTGTGCCACAAAAACAATTGAGTTCAATTTTTGTAAAAGTTTATAATTTATTTTCTTTGTTTTTTACATTTTTCTGTCTGCCTGGTGATCTCTGATTATCTTCCATAACCATGGCAGCCTCACATAGTGGGGATGAAAAGTATGATCCCATTGTGGCCATTTTTCCTTAAAAGAAGGTCTCAAGAATATCATTAAGTCATCAAAATCTGCTCAGACTCGGTCAGACTGATGCTTCCTTACTAAGCTATTTTTGGAACCAAGCCCTTCCTTATTTACTAATAATTCTAATAAATTTAATTTAGCATTTTTAGTACTATACGTTTGTGCTTATTCTGTTTGTTTGGTATCAGCAATGTATTGTTTGTGCTCACTAGTGATGGGCTGAATAGTTTTTGTCTTGATTTTGGAAAATTTGTGGAAATATTTGGGAACTTGGGAGAATTCAGCCAACTGCATTGAAATTAGAGGTCAATGAGAAACTGAACTTGATTGGATTATAATGGTACAATAGTCTTTTAAGTGTTCATAAAGTGTAAGAAAGCACTTACCAACTATTCCAGAGAGATTATTGGGGCCAAAATTATGACCCAAGTTGCAAGGCAGCAGTGCCAAACACTGCGCCACAGGCCTCCCTGAGATAAAATTAATAGAATTCAATTTCAGAACAGGAAGTTTTCTTGCAGTCAGGATGTTTGAGTCCACTAAGTTGTGCCCCCAACAGATTTGATAGCACGTAGTCACCTGGCTTAAACTCAAAAATACAGTCTGTTTGGTTTTCCCTAACGGGCTTACTCACTCTGTGCTGCTGCTACCAAATAGGCACAACACTAAAGCATGTGGATTCTATACTCCTTCCTGGTTGATCAACTGCACAGCACTCTGGGTAATACCATTAAAGGGGTAAGCATATGTATTCAACACAGCTCATATATAAGTCCACACAAAAAGACGTTACTTTTAAGACACGCACACACTGATGCATTTCCAGTTTCCTTCCGCTTGCACGTTTTGTGTTTAAATGTTTTCACAAGTTTTCACAATTTTTAGCGTACGATTAGAATCAGTGTTATATATTTGAGGGGCTGTTTCATCCAACATTAGCTGCTACAGCTCTGTGATGTCATACTAGGGCATTAGGAAAAAAATGTGATTCTAAGCTGGCTGTACAGTGAATTTCTGCAATCAAGGTCACAGGTAAACACAGCCTATTCACTGAGAGCAACAATTCGGTGAATTTCTTTGATCCACACTAGTGGTAACAAAGCTCAATACTGGTCACCCAAGCACTTGCACTTACCATTTATGACCACATGGGCAAAGCAAGTAGTTGAAGGTTTTATAACAAGGTGGCACAAATTATTTATTTTCCATGCTGTTGAGTTTAAATGCATAGCATATCGGGGTCTAGTGATATTGGAGGAATGCATCGAATGATCGTTTTTAGACTGTTGTAAGAAACATTTGATATACGTAGTTATGACTAACTCTAAAACAATGAGAAGAAAAACCCTGCCACTCTCAAAATCCACAAAGTTTTCAAAGTTTCATTACAGACCAACAACATTTACAGTACTACATCTTATTTAAGTCAGATTCTTAATCAGATAAGATTTATATTCAAGTCAGTATCTCAATCTTGAAATACCACTGTCAGCTCATTCTACTTTAGTTTCCATTAATGCATTATTGAGTTTCTATTTAGCTCATTGGTCATTTCTGGGATCTATCCCAGGTGCAATAAGTGTTGTGATACAAACACAGGCATGCTACATAAAGCACAGCAGGCCTTCATGTACCTCTTTGTGCCTCAAATTAGACACTGTGCTTCTGTACTTTTGTCTGCTTGTAAGAAGACTGAAATCCACCTTCCTGCTTGTCAAAATGATGTAATAAGTTTGAAATCCACAAGTCACTCTGGGTGATTTATTAATTTCACTGATGGCTCCAAAAGCCCCATTAACAACCCCATTTTGGGTGTAAAGCACCAGCCTTACCAGTGTAGAGGAGATCAAATCAAACAAGCCAGCTGGAGAGAAAGTACACCTTTGGGGTCAGAAGATCAGTCACTGGACATGGAAGATCTCTCCTTTGACTAAACTGGCTAAGAAAGTTACTTTCCATACTCTGTGTGGGGTGAGAAACTAAGTATTCATCTTGGCAAACCAGGGGGAGTGGCTTGTGATAGGAGTACTGCCTGTGTGCAGAGAACCAAGATACACAAATATACTGTATGTGGGGATGGTTTCAATGGTGTGCATTGTACAAGTCCCATTAATGATTTTTTCTTTCATTTTTCCTTCAAGGTGCACTATCATTACCTCTTTCCTTTATGCTTTTGATGTGTATACTTTGGAATATTCTATTCTATTCTATTACTAGCTGTTCTACCCAACTTCTGCCCAACTTCGCATAGAAGAGTGATTAAATGTATGTTACATTGTGTTGTCAAACACACAAGCATAGGGCATGTTTCATGGATGTCGGGGTGTCTACTGATATGGAGAAGGATTTGAAAAACTTGCAAAACGTTATAGCTTTATTTAATTTATATAAAACACAAGATAATGTTTCTGCAGTTAATCAAAAATAATTTTACTATAACCTAACTCCATCATCCTCTGCATGATTTTGACTTCTTCAGTGGTTACTTTCACAACTTACCAAACCCGAATAAATTAGCATAGTGCTAAGGTAGCATGGTTGGTACTTTGGAGGCTTAGCTTTAGTTCTTGTATGCTACATGCATATTTGACCAATACAGTAGCTTTTCATTTTTCGTAAAAAGATAGTAAACAAGTGTGGTGAGATGTGTATATATATATATATATATATATATATATATATATATATATATATATATATATATATATATATGGGCGGCACGGTGCCGCAGTGGGTAGCGCTGCTGCCCTCGCAGTTGGGAGATCTGGGGACCCGGGTTCACTTCCCGGGTCCTCCCTGCGTGGAGTTTGCATGTTCTCCCCGTGTCTGCGTGGGTTTCCTCCCGGGCGCTCCGGTTTCCTCCCACAGTCCAAAGACATGCAGGTTAGGTGGATTGGCGATTCTCAATTGGCCCTAGTGTGTGCTTGGTGTGTGGGTGTGTTTGTGTGTGTCCTGCGGTGGGTTGGCACCCTGCCCGGGATTGGTTCCCTGCCTTGTGCCCTGTGTTGGCTGGGATTGGCTCCAGCAGACCCCCGTGACCCTGTGTTCGGATTCAGCGGGTTGGAAAATGGATGGATGGATATATATATATATATATATATATATATATGTATATATATACTGTATATATATACTGTGTATATGTGTATATATATATATATATATATATATATATCTATATATAATCTTCATTTGGATCTCGATCTTTGTTTGTCCACGAATGAATTAGAAGATGAAGCACTAGATGGCAGTAGAGAGACAGCTAAAACATAGGTATCGCATTAAGAATCTCCTCCAGGCTTATACTACTGAAGACTGTAGTACTCCAGTCACACCTCAAAACACAGACATTCAAACTAAACATATTGTTATGCTTTAAATGAACTATTCTTTATATATAATCTTAATATGGATCTTGATCTTTGTTTGTCCGCAAATTCCACGCATGCGTAGACCACCTTCCAGTTTAGTACATTGTTGTTACTCATGGATGTCAACAATGTGCCGGAATAACAAAAGGGGTGGTGGACAGTGTTACGCTGGTTAGCTCCTGAGGCCTGGTTAGAGAATGAGATTGCCGAAGATAAAAGGTACGTGCCTACGTAACATATGAATGAAAGAAAGACAGTGGTTAAAATGAATGACAACGTAACAGCACATTCCGGAAATTATTATTGTTACATTGTAGCTGGCGAGTGCTGCGCGTCTCACAGTTGTACCATGGCTTGCTCACATGTCAGTGAAGTGATCCCTATTTATGCTTTAAAGAGCCTGGATACCTATGTGTCCCCCTTTTATAACCATTGCTCCGTGTAGATTGCCTTACTCTTTGGATTGCCACAAAGCAACCTGCGAGATTGGAGAAAGGTTGAGAAGAGATCGTGAGAGGAAACGACAGCGTCGTTAATGCTGTGTGACGAAGGGCCCAGTTCACGACTGGCAGCCGCGTTTAAACAGGGAGCCCTTCACAGACAACTTTAACACGCGCAACATAGTTGGGCGCACATGGCTAGTACTGTATATATATATATATACTGACCCGGACACAGACAGGCAGACACATTGTAAGTACCGCACACTCGTTTATTCTCTTCTTCCATACAAATCAGTACTCACAAACCCCAATACCCCACAGTTCTGGCCAAATCATAATGCCTTCGCTTTCTCTTCTTCAGGCCGCCTCCTTCTCTCCTCCAGGGACCTTGTCCTTCTTCCACCCGACTCAAGTCCTTCTCTGAAGGGAGGCGGCCCCTTTAAATAAGCACCCGGATGTGCTCCAGGTGCGTCCCCGGCAATTTCCCACCAACACGTCCCAGTGTGGCGGAAGTGCCGGCTGTATCCCCGGAAGCAATCCGGGAGTCCCCTCTTTTCTTCCCCCCAGCACTTCCGGGTGTGGTAGAAGTGCTGAGGTCCAGGGTCCTACTGGTATTGGGGTGCCCCCTGGTGGTGACCACGGGCCCCTACAGGGTCGAGCTTCCCAGCTCTGTACCCGTGGCCCACAGGGCGGTCGCCCCCTCGAGGTCTGGAGGAGGCACAAGCCCTCGTCCGGTTTTCTAGGGTGTCACGGCTGGGTATAATTAATTATATCATAGAATGCACAGCGTAATAGTAAACTAAATGTAAAAACATTGAATAACACTAAGAAAACCTTGAACTACAGAGAAAACTAGCACTGCAATAGTTCGCACTATAGTGCTAGGAACCGCTCGCTAAAAACACTTTTCTTTTTTAAATGAGTTTTAAGCACAGGGGAAAAAATGAACATTTGAAAAATCCGTAATTTAATAAACCACCAAGAAAAGTAACATTGCAACAATGCAGGCTACGAACCGATCACTGTAAACAGAACTGAAAACAAAAACAAGCCTTCTCTACCTTATGCGTCCCTCCCTCTCTCGCTCGCGCCTGTGTGTGTGTGCGTCTCTCTTTTGCGAGCCTGGAGCGCCTGTGTGTGTGTGTGTCTCTCTAGTGCGCTGCTGTGTGTGTGCATGCCTCTCTCGACCGCTCCTGTGTGTGTGCGCGTCTGTCTCTCTCTCTCACTCCTGTGTGTGTGTGCGTAGCTCTCTCTGTCTCGCGCTGCCTGTGTGTGTGCCTCTGTCTCTTGCGCTGCCTCTCTCTCGCGCTGCCTGTGTGTGTGTGTGTGTGTGTGTGTGTGTGTGTCGCGCTCTCTCGCTCTCTCTCTTGCTCGCTGCACAGGAAATGCACAGGGAGAGACTGAACATGTACAAACCGAAAGGGAAACTGGCTTGTTCGTATACCGAGTGTGTGGTCGTGAACCGAGGCAAAAGTTTGACGAACTTTTTGGTCGTAAACCGATTTGTATGTGTACCGAGACATTCGTGGTTCCACTGTATATATAAATAAATAAATTGTATATAATTAGATAATAAGCACTACAGTTCCCATGATGCTTTCAGACAGGACATACAGGGACTGTGGGAGTGATGGGTGATTTGGGGAGTTGTTGGATTGAGTAATAAAAAACGTGCATTGCATTCAGTAACCCGTTGAGTCTTGACTTTCTTTAATCAAGTAAGACCGACGTGGCATGACAACAAGTAAGATCGTTCTGCCAAAATTCAGCAGTAAATACAACTTGTCGCTTTTTTCTAGCCTTTGCTCTCATGCACTCTGTCTCTCTGGTCACTCCTACAAATATACAGTCTGTTTGTGGTTCAATGGCCCCACTCTTTGTCACCAAGAATTCTGTTTCTCACGTCAGAGTGAAATTCTGCCTCCCCGCAATCTCCTGGTATCCACACAGTTGGCAAATCTGGTGCTGTCATCTTGCAAAACTCTACATCACATCTCAGAATAGCTTAGATTACAATTACACCACATGCCTGTAATTTGCAGAAACACCAATCAAACCAATCATTGTGCCAATGGACCAAACACACATCACCTGTGCAAACATTGTTAACCACAATTACCTACTCTGTCCTCTATAAAAGCATGCAAACCCCACACAATAACTTGGAGCATAATGAAGCAAGAAATAGCAGAGAGGAGAAGAGGATGAGGAAGAAGACATAGACGAGACAGAAACTAAAACATTTCAAATGATATAAGAGCAGATATGGTTGACAGTGTCATCAACCATGGCATGAGCATGTGAGAAGCTGGGCAGCGAGTCCAGTCTAATTTGAGCTATTACAGTGAAGCTGGAATCATTATGACTTTTCACTCATAGAACAGGTAAGTCTGAATATACTATATAAACACACAATTATGGCTTTTCATGTCCAGCAGACTGTGTTGACTGCGTAATTGCACTCTACTTTGCAGAATACACAAAAAACCATCACACTGTGGAAGAAACTGTCTTCCTCAGTGAGGAGTAAGAAGCAGAAAACATCAACATGGTGTTGGTAAAAAACAGCATCAGACTCAGAGAAATACAGACATAAATAACAGAAGACAATTGTATATTCCACAGCATAAGGACTGTTTCTATATCAACTATTGATCACATACTGAGAAGGCATAGGATGAGAATTAAACAAATATATTAAGTTCCATTTGAGAATAATTCTGATCGTGTAAAAGAAATGTGACTTTTATATGTACAAGTACATATCACTTTACCGTATACTCCTCTGCCTTGTCACAAAATGTTTATACATATTTCTTGTTCCACAGCACTGTAACCTGGTTATTTCTTGTCTTCCAGAGAATACCTGAGCTGGATGTGAATGCTGCTCAGATTGATTATTTTTACATTGACAAGGCTAGATTTAAGTTGGCCAAAAGGAGTTGCAGAGGTAACAACATTATAAGACCAATCGATACAGTGGATGTCCCTGTCCAAAGAGGAGAAAAGTAACAATGAGTGCTGCCATCAGTCTACAAGGGGTGGTCCATCGCCATGTCACAACTGGTCCATACAGTACAGCATTTCTTGTGGAGTTCCCCAGGATGTTTTGTTCCTACCCTTGCATAGATATCACAGGACACCAGATAAAACTTCTTGCATGGTCATATTGATGCTTTTCACCATGCAGGGGTCATCCAAGAATGGTTTGATTCCCACCCATATATTCTAATGATATTCTAAATAATATATTATTATGTATTATATTATTTTGTTATATCTTTTGTAAAAGAGTTTATTTGATATTTGGACTTCAGTCTTCACACATTATACACTTCATGTCAGCATTTTATCATTAGTACTATAACATGAAAAAAGTTTCTGTTTTAGTTATGTGTTCAATATTTCTTGCCTCACATTTCCTTTCATCCTACATTTATCCAGATCATTGAAGACACGGAACACACATGAAGTGTATGTATTCCAAATAACAATATATTATTTACCCTATACAATTCCAGGCACCTCACATCCAGATAAACAGACTTGAGCTCTGAGGATTTTGCATCTTACTTCAGCTGCATTTGTGGGGGGGATGGGATAGCAGGCTGCTTGCTTCTTGTACTGATCGACACATCTGCAAAACAAAGACAGTGATGAAGAGGTGCGAAGGAATTTAAGGTGGCCTGCCATTGTGACTTTTTTCATAGGTTTCAGGGATTCTAGTGTTAAAATGGCTTTTTATATATTAAATACACTATGACAGTGAGGTTTAATTCCTTGCATACTTCTCAATGACTTACTTAGACACTAGTAAATGATAAATCATGGTTTTGTTTGAAGTTGTTCCAAATTTGCATTTTTTGAATATTGTGTTTTATGTTGATAAATTAATCTCGTATTCTATTCTTTATGGAGTTTTAGGAAAATGGTACATTACCTATCACAACAGCAGATAATACAAGGCAGATGCGAATACCATATGGGATGTTGTCCACCTCACATCAATTCCTACCAGGTCAATTTAACAAAACATTGTGGAATTGTTTTTTGTTATTGCAAAATTTTTAAGTGTACAGGGGTGATGTTCTTAATCTTTTATTACACACAAAACTTAGGCAGGAAATGTAGTGTAGTAGCTAAGAACATTGAGATCTAAATCACAAAAAGCTTCTGCCTCTAGCCAAACTCTAAAAAAATGTAAGTAAACAATACATGCATAAAGTTATTCCTTGCAGCAGAAACTGTTTAAAATGTTTGCATGGTTATATGTTTGAGGTTATTCAGTAAATATTGTGCGAAACTCTTTTCATACCTCCCAGTGATTAATGTAGTGCTTAGATGTTTTTATGGCAAGTGTTTGTAAGGAAAAAGTGAGGTATACGAGTGATATATGACAAATAAATGCATGAGGAAATGAACAGATTAGTCAAAGTTGAGAATGGGAAAAAAAGTGCTCCAGATGACCGTGTGAAAAAAAAAATAGGTGTAAATCAGGGATCAAGAAGACAATGTAATTTCTGTTTCAATGCAATTTTCAGTCTTCTTTTTAATTTGTCTACTCCCGTTAGGGTTTTCCACAGTGGATCATCTTTTTCCATATCTTCCTGTCCTCTGCATCTTCATCTGTTACACCCATCACCTGCATGTCCTCTCACCACATCCATAATGTTAGGGAGAATTCAGAAACAAAAAATGGGTGGTAAATATATCCTTAGCCTGTCATCTTGTACTACAAAAACATACAAAATATATAAAGAGAAATAAAATAAATGAGAACGACAACATTTAAATTATGTTTAATGTAGCTGCAGAATTTGTGCTAGTGGTAAAGATGAATACAAAGAGGTCCCTGAACTTCATGCATTACTTTGCTTTAAAATGTAATGTACATACTATATGTATTAACTATAAATTAGATCCATACCTCATGCATTATTGTTAGCTTTAGTATGCATTGCACCAAAGCATGAATGCACTTTTGGATGTGTTTAATGTTTGTGTGTAATTACATTGATTGAACTGCTTCCACTTAGATTAACAGGTTACTCAAACAAAAAACAGTAAAACATTTTTATAATGATGCCATGAAGATTGAGTGATGTCCAATTAAATTAAAGTAGTTGTATGAATTACTGATTTTTTGTTTGTAGTTCTATTCACCTGCTATATTGATGACAAGACATTTTTAATAAAAATTATTTTTTGTCCCTTTATGATATTGAAAATTTGCACTGATTACAATCCTGCATTTGTTACAGGGGAGTGATACATAAACCCCTGTATACACATAAAACAGCGCTTAGGTTGAAAACTGGAGCTGGAAGCTGACATTACTCAAATATCTGCAAAGTCACTGAGATTAAATGTTCTCCAGGGAAACACTAGCAGAATAGAAACAGAATGTCAGTGTCACCTCTACTCCCAGTGAGGAACCACATGACATTTTTCAGGATCATTGAATACACAACTAAGAGCAGTGTCTAATTTAATATTTGCAGTGTTCCATTTCACAGATTACAAAGGACTTATTAATGTAGAAGACATTAAAGGGTTATTAAAATTTATGGCAGTTTTCCAGAACTAGTATTTAATTTCATGTGCTGGGCATTATAGCTCAAGAGAAGTTTAGAAGCTGGATTATAAGGCTATGGGATTTTTTATGTTTAAATAGCCAAAAACATAATTACCACATGCAGCAGACATAGGTCACAGTATGATTATGGTTGGCACTGAAGAAAAATCAAGCTGTGTATTTCTGAACACTTTAATTCTATAGCCTAACTAATCTGGCATCCTGAGGTCGTTTGTCATGTGGTGGGTGCGGAAACGTGCTGTATCAGCTCATGCTCCTAACCTCCTCCTAACTAAATTGCTGTTAAAATATGCTAGGTTACATTTTATTAAAAACCATATGAAGCAAACAAAACCAACATTTACAAAATAAGTGCATTTTGGGCAGTTGTCCTAATATTCGTAATATAAGAGGTGGAATAAGTCGAACGCAACTAATGCATTGCAAATATAGATACATAGTTTACCAAACACAACTGGCAAATTCTCATGATCCAGCAAATATTTGTGCTAGAACAGACTGCACAGTTTCACAGACAGGATTAATGCCTTATTGCTTTTCCTGGATTCAAGGTTTAGCAAGAGCTGGTATTGCAGCACCTCAGCACTGATTTTTCAATGTGTTTGAGGAGCAAGACTCTGCAGCAGCTACAACACATTCTCTACCTTCCCTATATAAAATTTTATCATAACAACATTTATTTATATAGCACATTTTCATAAAAATAATGTAGCTCAAAATGCTTTATAATATAAAATAAAAATGAAGTTAATATAAATCATGAAAAAACAAGATTAGGCAATAATATTATACCCTATGTAACAAAGAAAAGGGTAAATTTGGATGGCCAGGAGGAAAGAAAAAAGAAAAAAAATACTTGCTGGAGAAAAAAAAAAAAACAAAATCTGCAGGGTTCCAAGGCTAAAAGACCTCCCAGCCACCATAACCTTGACAACTGGAAAAAATAATTATGATTTTTCTGCTACTTCATTTATTTTATTTTATACTGAATAGCCAAGATGAAGTAACCAGAATCTAAAAGAAACAGTGGTCAGTAAAGACCACGGGGGTATTTTTCGTACGTGGATTACTCGTTTAGCCGGATGTAATTGTTGACAATTTGGCCTGATCCTGGATCTGTCGGTTTTTCGAAACTCTTGCCGGAAGTGTTGTCATAGCAACACATCCTAATCCTCAAACCTGCTCGGAGCAGGTTTGTTCTATGTAAACAAGGATTACAATGACATTCTCATTACCCAGGATTTCCAAATGTGATTGGGGCACATGGGACTGATCACAGTGGAGTTTGATCAAACATTATTTGGAAAATGTACCTCTCCTCCCGATGAATAATCAGACATATTGTCTTCATCAAATATTTGACCTTTGTCAATTTCTCGTTGGTCAGACACAGGTTCTAGGGATATGACATTCCCTGCAACTGACCCAAAAAAAAGAGGGCTATATGGAATCTACCTATGGCACACACTGAGGACAAATATATGCAATGACCATTCTTTATCTGAAATGAAGTGACCACTGCATCCTGCCACTGGTTCTGAGGAGGAGCTTCCCCCTGGAATGCTCTCAGAAACAGGGCGATGGGCATTTTGCTGGAGAGCCAACTCTTTTGCAGGGGTTAGGTCTGGACCTCCACCTGTTTTTTGCATGTCTGCCTTCTTATTAGCTTTAAAATTAATGTTCTTTACATTATATATGATTCTTTATGTCAACAATTCTTTAAACAGATCAAACCAATATTTACCAGTTTGAAGTACGAAGGGGGACCCAAAAATAACCGGAAATATTTTTAAAACGTGTTTAATTTAATTTAATTAGTCTCCTTCAAAGTACTCTCCATTGGCGGAAATACACTTATCTAACCGTTTGTTCCATTGTTCGAAACATTTTTTAAATTCGTCTGAAGTAATGCCCATTAATGCTCTGGTCGTTTCTTGTTTTACCTCTTCGACGTCAGCAAAACGCCTTCCTTTCAAGTCTTTTTTCATCCGAGGGAACAAAAAGAAATCACACGGAGCTAAATCCGGTGAGTAGGGTGGGTGGTTCAGGGTTGTCATACCGTTTCTTGCCAAAAATTGGCGAATGCTGAGAGCAGTGTGAAATGGAGCGTTGTCATGATGAAAGAACCAATCCCCCGACTCCCACAAATCAGGGCGTTTTCTTCTCACACTGTTGCGCAACCTACTTTTACAAAAAAATTCACTGAACACAAGCACAATCTTCCAGACTGATGGCACTTGGCAGACTGACTTGTGAGGAGTGTAGCTAGATCGCCCTAGCGGCCCAACCATGTACTACAAGTACCAACCTAACAACAACAAAATTCCGGTTATTTTTGGGTCCCCCCTCGTATATTCTTGTACTTCACTTTAACCTGTTCCCATGTTCTCCTTGTGCTCACGTTTGATCTGGAATTATGACATATTAAATAATAATTAATCTGACACATAGGAAATGAAACGCTGCCTTCAGTAAGTACAATGCACACTACTTAGCGTTTAATTTGTCGGCCACTTTTTGCCTGCCGTCTTTTCTGGTTTGGGCTGCTTTTGCAATGTTACCCCTTGTGCATATTAAATTTTGAAATTCTTCATGTCCTTCGAATAAAAGGTCTTGCTCCGCTTGCGTGAGAAAAAAAATGCGCCTGTTCTTTCGTCATTTTGTTACAGCCTATCAAAGACTTGCTGATCATGTTTTCTAGACTCAATATATATGGGCTTTTCACTCAGTGCGGGCGCGCGCATTCATCTCGGATGATTGGATCCAGCTAGACTAATCTCCTACATGGCTGCGTTTGAAAAACCGACTTATCTGGATGAGTTTCCCCGGCATTAACTCATCCAAGATGAGACATCTGATCTCGGTTGATTTAAGCGACGTACAGAAAATACCCCCCATATCACATTAGACAATGACAATTTTCAGTTGCTAGTATGAGGTAGTCATGGTGTGCTACTATAATTTTCAGTCATATAATCTGACAGACCCAGTGACTCACTCCAACTTGCCTGCAACTCGTCCCATTTTTGATTTTGTCTTAAGTTGTAGGGGCAGGCTCTGTGTGCAAGAGAGCTGACAACAAAAGAGTGTTTACCCAGAAGCATAATGCATATAATGCAGCGAGAAGGAATAAGGAACACAGATGCTCTGGACCTTGAAAACAAAAGAGAAGCTTGGCTGCCTGGGGGGTATTTTTCATATGTGGATTACTCGTTTAGCCGGATGTAATTGTTGACGATTTGGCCAGATCCTGGATCTGTCGGTTTTTTGAAACTCTTGCTGGATATGTTGTCATAGCAACACATCCTAATCCTCAAATCTGCTTGGAGCAGGTTTGTTCGATGTAAACAAGGATTAGCTCACACACTTAATCAGTGTCCGTGCGTGGAATTCACTTAGTCATGACTTCGCCCTTCATGAATGAGCGACCAATTGATATCGGTACGCAAATTATAAGAAGAGAATTTCATATAGAGAGGGTTTTGCACGATCGGCAAGATCCTTTATTGCTCCCGGAGGAAATTCTTTTTGAAAGATACTGCTTTAGCCGAGGGGGAATATTGTACCTCAAAAATTTATTAGGACCTTATATTCGAAGTCAAACTTGGCGAAGTCGGGCTCTCACAACCACACAGACAGTATGCATTGCTTTGAGATTTTTTGCAAGCGGCACTTTTTTTATATACTGTAGGCGATGCGGAAAATCTATCTAAAAGTGCAGTTTGCCAGGCAATTCGTAAAGTCTGTTTGGCTCTGAAATATTTCCTTCAGGTTTTCATAGTGTTTCCTGGACACCTGCGTGTGCAGACAAAAGAGGCGTTTCATGCCATTGCAAGTAGGTAATACACAGGTAAAAACACCCACAGTTCCATAAAGAATCTCACAATCAGACTAACATTCTCATTACCAGGATTTCCAAATGTGATTGGGGCACATGGGACTGATCACAGTGGAGTTTGATCAAACATTATTTGGAAAATGTACCTCTCCTCCTGATGAATAATCAGACACAGTGTCTTCATCAAATATTTGACCTTTGTCAATATCTCGTTGGTCAGACACAGGTTCTAGGGATATGACATTCCCTGCAACTGACCCAAAAAAAAGAAGGCTATATGGAACCTAGCTATGGCACACATTGAGGACAAATATATGCAATGACCATCCTTTACCTGAAATGAAGTGACCACTGCATCCTTCATCCATCCATTGTCTCCCGCTTATCCGAGGTCGGGTCGCGGGGGCAGCATCCACACGGGGACAGCAACCACTGCATCCTGCCACTGGTTATGAGGAGGAGCTTCCCCCTGGAATGCCCTCAGAAACAAGGTGATGGGCATTTTGCTGGAGAGCCAACTCTTTTGCAGGGTTTAGGTCTGGACCGCGTGGACCTCCACCTGTTTTTTGCTTGTCTTTCTTCTTATTAGCTTTAAAATTAATGTTCTTTACATTATATATGATTCTTTATGTCAACAATTCTTTAAATAGTTATAGACCAATATTTACCAGTTTGAAGTATATTCTCGTACTTCACTTTAACCTGTTCCCGTGTTCTCCTTGTGCTCATGTTTGATCTGGAATTATGACATATTAAATAATAATTAATGTGACACATAGGGAATGAAACGCTGCATTCAGTAAGTACAATGCACACTACTTAGCGTTTAATTTGTCGGCCACTTTTTGCCAGCCGTCTTTTCTGGTTTGGTCTTTTTTTGCAGTGTTACCCCTTGTGCATAATAAATCCTGAAATTCTTCATGTCCTTCGAAAAAAAGGTCCTGCTCCGCTTGTGTGAAAAAAAATGCGCCCGTTCTTTTGTCATTTTGTTACAGCCTATCAAAGACTTGCTGATCATGTTTAATAGACTCAATATATATGGGCTTTTCAATCAGCGCAGGCGCGCGCATTCATCTCGGATGATTAGATACAGCTACACTAATCTGCTACACGGCTGCGTTTGAAAAACCGACTTATCCCGTATGAGTTTCACTGGCATTAACTCATCCAAGATGAGGCATCTGATCTCGGATAATTTAAGCGACATACGGAAAATACGCCCCTGATGTCCCATATTTTATATACCATGACAGAATAAATAAATAAATAAATAAAACCAGGGCTGAACTTATGTCTGAACTCAGCATACTTGTAATGTGTGCTTAAAATATAGAACTGTGCTGGAAAGCCATCATGCCCAATTTGACAAACCCAGTGATTATTAATTTGTAAACTGACCAGCTTCAATGACAAAATCAGCAACAGCAGTTACCTTCAATTAGAAATTGTTTACCGTATATACTCGCAGATAAGTTCTCCCATGGATTAGTTGGGACTTGATTTTACTGTATAATTTCTGGTATTTTATAATGCCGGTCGTATAAGTCGGATACAGAAAACTCACGCTATTGGTCCAAGAGAATTATGATATGCTAAACGGCCACCTCAGAGAGTAACCACGGAGCCACTGCCTTTTTTTTCTATGTGGGTGCGGCAATGCTCTGTATCAGCGAGTGCTCCTAACCTCTTTCTCTCTCTCTCTCTGTCTCTCTCTCTCTCTCTCTTTCTCTCTCTATTGTGCCTACGTGACCACACGGTAGTACCTGAACTATTCCGAAGCAATGTTTGCACTGATTTGTGTTTTTTGTATATCACACCCTCAAACACATCTATCGTAAGAGTATCCCTTATCTATGATAGAGCATTTGATCTGAAAAAAATATGAAGCTGGTTTTAAATTAAACGTCATTGAAGTGGTGAAAGAAATTGGTAACCGCACTGCTACAACAAAGTTCGATGCATCTGAGAAGCTGATGTGAGATTGGAGGAGGCAAGAAGATGTAAAAAAAAAAAAAAAATTAAGTGTCGCATTTTTGAACGGGCATATAAGTCGGGGTCTGATTATATGACTGATTTTTTGGGTTTCAAGACCCAACTTATACGTGAGCATATACATTAAATTAATTTGATCTCCCTAATGAGGGATCCATCTTTAAAACAATCATTTCTTTTTTCTGTTTATTACACATCAAAAACTCTTTCAAAACTAAATAAATGTCATTAGAGTAGATAGTAACATCTAGTAGCTACAGGTAGTTAATGTCATTTAGTAAGACTTTACAAATATTTTGTGTTGGCGAGATTTACAATACACAAATGTCAACGCTTTAATGTAAGGGCTACCTAATGTGTATCGATTACAGACTAATTGCTATTTAACCTGAAGGGCTTTATTTTTGTTACATACTACACCAATAAGTGTGAAATACACATACTACAACTAGTTGTTAGAGTCCTTAAAGTGTGCATGGTGATAAAATCAAACCATAAAGAAAACTGCACATAGTCAAAACAAGCCATAATCGAACAGTAAAACAATTAACTAGTTGCAATCATGACAAGCTACCCTTATGCTTTTAAAAAAAAAATATACTGAGATAAAGTCTCAAACAAGCTATACAGACTGCAATTTTTGCTGTTGAAATCTTTCATTGAAACTTTGCATCTTTAAACTGACAGTAGTACACCTGACTAGTTACTGATTTAAACTCTGAATATTTATTGATTTGACTTTGTTTCTTTTACTTCATTCTTTTAGAATTCCAAAAATAGACTAGTAGACACATTCATTTGTTATTTCTGAAAAAAAATGTAATAAAAACATGGCAGTGGTTTTAAGATTATCAATCATTAATTTAATCATTGGTAACTACAAGTGACCAGAGTTGTATAAGCTTGGGATTCAGGTTGAACAAAAACACAGAAGATCTTCACCATCACCCAGGCAAGAAACAAACCTCGGCAGACTGAAGAAACTTTTAAGCAGTTACCAGGGCTTGAAGGGACTTATCATCACCTACTGTATCATTACGTAAGTATCTTTCAATAAGAGTTTTTCAAAATACATTACCTGTTTTTGCTACCATTGACTTTTCTGTGTAATAACTTTGTTTTATTGCAATAGTGAGTACAATATTGTTTACTTGGGTCAAGGTATAGTGATAAGAACATCTAGTGTGGATGACTGCCATATTCCTACAGAAGTTGCTAGCTGAGAAAGGATGCCTTCAGCAGGTAGCACTGCAGTGAGTCGGCACCTGGTAAGTGGCACAGGTGCTGAGTGACACTCAAGTCTGAAGACAACTGTTTGGTTGTCTCATGCCAAGCAATTAAGTCCCCGTTTACTTAAGGTAGCTGGCCATGGGCAAGTGAAGTCATATACACGGGGTGTTATACAGCACCTATATACTGCAGAAGTCTCATTTTGTAAAACTGTGCTCATGGGGCACTATGGAGCAACTATCTGCTTTCATGTCCACACCATAGTTAGATATAACATTTAGTGTAGGTGAAACAAAAGAGTTACTGAAAATTCTTCTTAAAGTTTTAGTTTTATCATTATTTATTTCCCTAACATAATCAACTTCTCATTTTAGTTTCTTAACATTATTTTTCTTTTCTTTATCTTTTCAATAGTAAACAAATTTCCCTGACAAGTAGGGCCTTCTATCAGTGGCAAAGTTCTGTACACATTTGCCCATATTTTCATTAATCTGACTTTATTTAAAATAGTTGTAGGACTCTGCTAGTAATGCTATGTTTTCAGATCAGTTCAAAAGAACTTTGGAGTATGGTGGCTGCTCCTTTGGATCAAGAGCTGTGCAGTGGAGTTGAATGTGGTCATCTGAAAACAATACCTCTTAAGGCGAAGAACCATGCTATAAGGATATTATTTCTCACCTAGCTCAGTGACATCTGGCAATTCATGAAGAAGTCCTGGAGAGCACTGTTGGGAATAGTGAAGTTTGCTGTCACTGCAGGAGCAAATTATTTAGTAAAAATGTGCTTTTCTGAGGGCAAAGATATATGGTGGTGGAACAAAGGGGTAAAGGATGTGATAAATGCTAAAAAGGGAGAAAAGAAGACATGGTACCAATCAGAGAGGAAGAAGGATAAAGAAATGTATAGGCAGAGAAACAAGGAGGCAAAGAGGGCAGTGGCAAGAGACAAGGAACATGTTTTGGAGGAGGTATATGAAAAACTGCAGACAAAAGAGGGAGAGGGAATGATTTTTAGAATAACAAAGTCTAAGAACAAACCTGGGAAGTATTTTAGCCAGATAAAGCAGATGGAAGATGAGCAAGGTTTGGTGTTAAATGAGCATGATAGGATCAAGAATAAATGGAAGAGGTACTATGAAATACTGTTGAATAAAGAAAATCCAAGGGTTCTGTTTAGGGATGGAGTCCTAAATGAAGTGCTAGTTCCAACAAGAAGAAGGAAGGAAGTAAAGGAGGCACTGAAAAGAATGAAAAATGGGAAGACAACTGGACTGAATGAAATACCAAGCATAAGTGTGGAAGAGTTTAGGAAAAGAGGGAGTAGATGTGTTATGCAATCTAATTCGGAGGATCTATGAACAGGAGAGAATACCAGAGGAGTGGAGGAACAGTATGTTTTGTACCCATTTATAAGGAGAAGGGTAGTAGGGTGTTGTACAGTGTTAGCCATTATGGATGTAGTGAGAACCTAAGCAAAATGATACCTTTTATTGGCTAACTAAAAAGATTACAATATGCAAGCTTTCGAGGCAACTCAGGCCCCTTCTACAGGCAAGATATAATCAGAGAAGGGTGAAATTCAAGATTGTGGAAACTACAGTGGAATAAAGCTGATGTCACACACAATGAATATTTGGGAAAGGATTATAGAGAGAAGGCATAGGGAACAGACCACCATAGGGGAGGAGCAGTTTGGTTTTATGCCAGTGAGAAGAACAAATGATGCAATCTTTGCAATAAGAAGAGAAGCATCGAGAAAAACAGAAAATACAACATCTGGTGTTCATTGATTTGGAGAAGGCTTATGATAGAGTGCCATGTCAAGAGGTCTGTAGGTACATGCGAGATAAAGGAATACCACAGAAGTATGTGAGGATTGTCCAGGATATCTATGAGGGAGTGAGGAAAAGCAGTGATTGGGTAACAGATAAGACCCCAGTTACAGTAGGTTTGCACCAGGGATCATCTTTAAGTTCTTACTTCTTTGATCTGGTTATAAAAGTGTTGAGTCATGGGATAAAAGACCAATCCCTCTAAATAGTGAGAAGAAAGAATATACACATATAACAACAACATTTGTTTATATAGCACATTTTTATACAAACGATGTAGCTCAAAGTGCTTTACATGATGAAGAATGAGAAAAAAGACAAAATAAATAAGAAAATAGAATTTGGGAACACTAATTAACATAGAATAAAAGTAAGGTCCAATGGCCAGGGAGGACAGAAAAAACAGATCGCCACCACAGAAAACTGGAAAAAGAACAGAAGAGAAAGTAGGGGTTAGTACGGATTACGGAGCCACCAGGAATGATATTGATAATTAAATGTATATACAGAGTATCAGGATTTAACTAAGATGAAGCTATGAGAAAGCCATGTTAAAATAATGAGTTTTTAGCAGTTTTGTAAAGTGCTCCACTGTATTAGCATGGTGAATTCCTATTGGCAAGCTATTCCAGATTTCAGGTGCATAACAGCAGAAGGCTGCCTCACCACTTCTTTTAAGTTTAGCTCTCGGAATAATAAGTAGACACTCATTTGAAGATCTAAGGTTACAATTTGGAGTGTAAGGTGAAACACATTCTGAAATATAGGATGGAGCGAGATGACACAGGTAACCAATGTTCTGACATTAAAACTGGAGAGATGTCTGCGGGGACAAAATAAGAGGATTGAATGCACCCCACCAACCCCTGGCTGGGCATGGATTTCCCTTCTTTTGGTCCACGTGTGTGACAAAGCATTTTTTTAACAACATGCTTCTTGTGAATTTTTTCTATCATTATTTCTATATTAAATAGTAAGAGAAAATGGTCTGATAGACCAATATCAATGATCTGCTTCACATCAACTTTTAGTCCTTTAGTAATTACTAAATCTAATGTATGACCTGCTTTGTGTGTAGGCTGACTAATGTGCTGGCTCAAATCAAAAGAGTCCAGGAGGTTCATGAATTTGTTTACTTTCGGGTCACACTGATTATCGATATGAAAGTTAAAGTCACCAACTATTACGAATGTGTTGTAGTTTGTAATTACAATTGACACCAAGTCTGTGAATTCCTCAAAGAAAGACGCATTGGATTTAGGGGGTCTATACACGGACAATACTAGACACTGAGAAAAACCATGAATAACAACTGCAAGATATTCAAAGGACTTGAATTTGCCAAAGCCGATATCTTTACATTTTAACTGGCTCAAGTAAATGTTTGCTAAACTGCCGCTTTTCTTATCTTGGTGATCCGCATGAGCAAAGCTGTAATTCGGAGGCGCAGAATCAATTAAATCAGCTGCACCATCAGAGCTAAGCCCCGTTTCACTTAGTGCAATAAAATCGATTCTCTTGTCATTAATAACATCGTTGATGGAAAATGTCTTGTTGGTTAATGCTCTAACATTTAATAAAGCTATATTTAATGTTTCGGAAGAGAAGAATTGAATTGTAGGAGTGATATGGGTATTCGAGATAGAAATTAAGTTATTTTTATTAGAGCCGCTCTGTGAGTATTTTTTATTTAATCTATAGTTTGTTTTTATAGTTTTAATACATTGTTCATCTAGAGGTGTGATTGTAATTAAACTATTCATATTTATGCCACTCTGTCTAGAATATTAATGCAGTATACTTTTGAGGAAGATTTTGTTACTGAATTATCATGTCCTAGTGTGGCACGGTGGTGCAGTGGTAGTGCTGCTGCCTCGCAGTTAGGAGACCCGGGTTCGCTTCCCGGGTCCTCCCTGCGTGGAGTTTGCATGTTCTCCCCGTGTCTGTGTGCCTCTGGGCAGTCCGGTTTCCTCCAACAATCCAAAGAAATGCAGGTTAGGTGGATTGGCGATTCTAAATTGGCCCTGGTGTGTGGGTGTGTTTGTGTGTGTCCTGCGGTGGGTTGGCACCCTGCCTTGTGCCCTATGTTGGCTGGGATTGGCTCCAGCAGACACCCGTGACCCTGTGTTCAGTTTTAGCGGGTTGGAAAATGGATGGATGGATGGATTATCATGTCCTAGCAAAGTATTACAGAAAGGGTTAGGAGTAATAGTAAAGAGTCAAGAGAGACTAATTACCTTAGAGATGTTTTCAGAGAGGACCCAGGCAGCAAATCTATTAGGATGCAGACCATTACGCTTGAAGAAACGCTGCCTCTCCCAGAAGAGATCCCAGTTGTCTACAAACCCAATGTTTTGTCCCTCACAGAAGCCTTTCAGCCAGGTGTTTAATGCCAGCAGACGACTGAAATACTCGTTCGATCTTCAAGGTAAGGGACCCGAGATGAAGATTCTTGCAGCTGGGGTCCTCTCCTTCGTGGCTTTAATTAATGCTGTGAAGTCCACCTTGAGAATCTCCGACTGTTGGTATCTCACATCGTTTTCCCCGGCGTGTATTACAATGGCTCCCACTGCCCTGTTCTTGTGGCTTTTGAAGACTGTTTCTCATAATATCTCGAACACAAGCACTGGGAAAACAAGAGACAAAAGATTTCTGATTAGGGCATGTGATGTTTAGGTCTTGTACAATAGAATCTCCAATTACAAATACTTCACCCAGGGTTGAAAGCAAACTGGGGGAGTAGAGAGGGTCAAAACGGTTCTGGGTGAAGATGCTTGCCTGTGCCAATGGAGGTGATCTAGCCTTAACACCCCGCCTGCATAGCTGGGACAGGCCAAGTTCCTCATCGTTGATGTCGTTGCTCTGACGACAAGGCGTGGGGGTAAAACTCACTTGGCCTTGACAGTGAGCAGCACGGCGTGGAGTCAATGTTACAGAGCTGCGATTTGCTGAGACGATTTCAGATGTCGTGGAGGATTTTTCCAGTAGACGAGCTTTCAAATCCCTCAGGTGCCTTCGTCTGGACAGGAGTTTCTGGATTTGGATATCGAGAGCCTGGAGTTCTTCGACAATGCGGTCCATCTCACCATTGGCCATTGTCTGCTTCCGCTTCGTGCCCTAGGAAAGAATGAGAGAGAGAAGGTTAGTCATATATATATATACGATGATCAGGATTCAAAAGGTAGCTTGCAGGGTGAGCTATTGAAAAGAGTGGACACATTTAAATATCTGGAATCAATGTTAGCCAGAGATGGAAAACTAGATGCAGACATACCCCCAGAGTGCAGTGTGGATGGAACAATTGGAAGAAGGTATCAGGAGTATTGTGTGATTGAAAAATTAAGGCAAAGCTTAAATGATAAGATTTTTATGACAGGGGTAAGACCAACAATGATGTATGGAGCTGAGACATGGACAGTAAAGGGAGTGCATGAGTAGAAGTTGGATATGGCAGAAATGAGAATGTTGAAATGAATATGTGGAGTTACAAAAAAGTACAGAATAAGAAAGGAGACAATCAGAAGCACAACAAAAGTACAAACATACCTAAGAAAGTACAGGAAAGTAGGTTGAAGTTGTAAGGACATGTGATGAGCAGAGACAATGAATTTGTGGACAAATGTGTGATGGGAATGGAAGTACAGGGAAGGAGAAAAATGAGGGATGCCAAAGCAAAGGTGGATAGATAGAGTAAAGGAAGACCTGAAGGAAAGAGTCTGACTGAGGGGAGGTGCAGGATGAGCTGTTTGGAGAAGAACATTGATCAAGCACATCCACCCCACATAAAAGTAGGAAAAGAGGAAAGGGTGCTTACAGGAATTTTTTTCTCTTGTACAGTATGGTCTTTAATAGGATATTAACATTATATGACACTGTGTTTTTGAACTTCTGTCATATTTAAAGGTGTTATGAAATCATAAATGCCACCTGAATATCACTTTTTTTATTTCTGTCTTTCCAAGAATGTACACGTTTTTCTTTTCACTTTCAACAGGCCATCTCTGTGCTTCTGAACAGATGCAGTTTTAAAAAATAATTTATGTAGACTATTTGATCTATAGACCTAGACTAAACCAAGCTGCCATTATGGTTTTGGGCCCAATTTCTATTCAATGCTGCTTGGATTTTGGCACTAGTCCTAGAATTTCTCCTTCGACTTTGCTTTATGGAAACATGTTCTCAACTAAACAGTTAATAAAGCTTTAAATTTCTGTAAAAGCATTTGGCTTATTTTATTTATTTCCTTGCCTAACTTTGTATTTCTTGGGAGTAAAGCAGACATCCAGTTTAAAGAATTTTCTACAGCAAGTCTTCAAGACAGTTTTACCATTGTCTTTGAGAATTTCAAAAATCCAAATTAGGTCTCCATGCAGCCTTGATTGCTTCAAGACTAAATAGTTTTAATTCCCTGAGCCTTGTGTACTTTTTTCTGCACAGCTTCTATATCATGTATTTATAATTAATGTTAATTTTCCCATGTAACACTTTACACTAGTCTACTGTATTTTCTAAGTGTTTGGAAAGTTTTTAACATTTTCTGCATCTTTTTAAATGTTTTTTACTACCTGCTTAATGTTTCAGTTTTGCTGCTATCTCTGCACTGCACATGTTTTCTACCTAAGTTTGGGTCTATATCATTATATAAGAACATAAGAATTTGGAAACAAGGAGAGACCATTCAGTCAATCAAGCCGGTTTGTTTAGCTAATAGCTAAGTTACACCAATATCTCATCCAGATTCTTCTTAAAGGATGTCAAGGATTCTGTCTTGTTAGTTTGTTCCAGATTCTGTGATTCGTGGCTACAGTTTTAAAAGTGCTTCCCCTTAATTTACACTGACGTCTTTGAGTACATGATTCACCCTTAAGCTGAAAGAAATTGTGCTGGATCTACTTCATAAACGCCTTTGATTTTGAAGACCTGGATTAGGTTCCCACATAGTCTGCTCTGCTTGAAACTAAACAGGTTAAATTCTCTGAGTCTGCCAGAGTAAGACATGTCCTTAAGTCCAGGGATGCACTTGGTTGCTCTCCTCTGCACAAGTGCTGTTATATCTTTTTTTGTATTGTGGTGACCAGAACTGTACACTATACACCCGATGCAGGTTCACTAGTGCATTATAGAGTCTACCCATATTGTCTCTCTCAATTTACTGTATATTCAAGTTTTTACAATACAACCTAACATTTTATTTGATATTTTAATTGCTTTTCAACATTGCTTAGATGCTGAAACTGTTGTGTCAACATAAACCCCAAAATCCTTTAAAATGTCTGCTTCCTGTCAACAGGGTTATTGCTAGAAATGATATTGGGATCCCCAACCTGACCAAACCAATCCTGCACAATGACTGTGTCATCATAACAAGCCAAAATCCAGCCAAATCTTTTGATAAATTTACTTATAAGGTCGGTCAAATTAGCCAAAAAATAAGAAATTAATATTTTAATTAAAAATAAGTAGATTTAACATTTATCTGAACATGGGTAAATTCTAGGTGTTACTTGTTTTTACATGCTTTATTAATTAATTATTGTAATACTGATTGTGGCAACATCGACAACAAAAACCAGCAGAGAAAAAAATAGCCATAATTGGGAAACTTGTTTAAATTATAAAAGTCACCAATATTCTGCACAGGTGGACTCTGTAAAAGAGAAGCATCTTCATAGTTGTCTTGAATTCAGTCTAGAACTGACAACTGGAGGAGAAAGAGTTTATTAGAATTGCGAACTTTAAAATCAGCCACGAAAGTTAGCTTAAATCCATTTTTTTGCTCATATTATATCTTCAAAGCATGAAGCACTTATAACACAGTTGGAAAGATACTACATCCTTCAAATGTATGGGACATTTGAAAACACCTTGTGTGTACTAAGTGGCATGATCAAAAAGAAATGTGGACATATGTGCATTACTGCCTATAATACAAAAGTGAAGCCCAGATGAAATCATCCAGGATTACTTAAACTAGCCAAATTCTGTCATTATTTTATTTTTGCCCCAGCTAAGTAGCTTTTTGGTCCTTGAGGCCAGAAGATGACATCTTTAGTAAAGTGCCGTGTCCAGGGTTTGTTCCTGCCTTGTGCACTATGCTAGCTAGGATAGGCTCTAGCACCTCCCATGACCCTGTTTAGGACTAAGCAATTTAGAAAATGACAGGCTGACTGACATTAACTGTAAGATAATGTCCGTGTTCATGTCTCCCAAATGAAGTAACTGAATACACCAAATGTTGCATTGTAATGATATGTACATGGTTAGTTTTTATTATAGTTTTAGCAGACATTTTCAAAGCATCTGAAATTCTGTATTTTTTATTCTTTATTTAAATACTAAC
Organism: Erpetoichthys calabaricus; assembly: GCF_900747795.2. Taxonomy (NCBI): domain Eukaryota; kingdom Metazoa; phylum Chordata; class Cladistia; order Polypteriformes; family Polypteridae; genus Erpetoichthys; species Erpetoichthys calabaricus. Next base: position 96,705,765 of record NC_041398.2, on the reverse strand, counting down.
ATTTTACATGCAATATAAAAAATTCAAAAATACTTTGTAAAAGGTAGCCCGCCACAGACAGACACAACACCAATGTCCACAACACGTGTGTTTATTTACACTTATTTACACTGAGATGGTCTTCCAGCAGCACTTCCTGGTGTGGTGAAAGTGCTGAACTTGCACCCGGCGTACACAGCTCCTGGAGTGGCAACACTTCTCCCATTGGGGAGAGGCAGTGTCTTTGAGGGCCTAGGGCAAACTAGCAAGAGGGACTGAGTCACTCGCACAAAGAGCGTGAGTGTATCTGGAGTGAGCGTACTTCGCGTCGCCCTGAAACCGTGTGTGTTTTGTGCTTCTGTGCTGGCTACCTTACCAATTATTTTTAATGGGTCCCTTGAAACAGGCAGAGAGTCCCATATGGGATGCCATGTAAAAGATAGCCCGGCCACAGACAGACACAACACCAATGTCAACAACAACACGTGTTTATTTACACTTATTTACAAACCGGTTCCACCAACTCACACACGACTATTCAGTTCTTTTCCTCTCTTCGGCCGCCTCCACTCCTCTCTCGCAAGCTCCGTCTTCCCCCTCCCGACTCTGGCTCCTCGAATGGAGTGAGGTGGCCCCTTTTATAGATGTGCTCCAGGTGCTCTGAGATGGTCTTTTCGCAGCAGTTCCTGGTGTGGCGGAAGTGCTGCCCTTGCACCCAGAAGCACTCCGGGCATACACAGCTCCTGGAGCGGCAACACTTCCTGGTGTGGTGGAAGTGCTGTCCTCCAGGATTCAGGAACCATCCAGGTGCCTCCTGGAGGTGGCCACGGACCCCCACAGGGTCGAGCTTCCCAGCTCCATATCTGTGGTCCTTGATGGAAATCAAGGAGGCTGCCCTTTTGTGCCCAGGGGAGATATTACTCCTCTCCCGGTCCTTCCCTGCTCCAGGTGTCCTAGTGGGGCAAGGTCCCTGGTCGTCTGCCACAATGCCCCACCCCCAGCTGAAGCCTGTAGGGCAAAATGGCCCATCCCGCTAGGCCCCTCGCCACCGCATGCTTCTTCAGGCCACCCCCCAGGGGACGGGACTCCAGGCGCTCCTTCACAAACTGAGATGTCTTCCAAAACAGCAGGCTCCTGTCCTCCTCGGACTTTGTCCTGCCGTCGGCTCCAGGATCTGCGTCCTTCAGACAGCTAAACGCCTCTGGATGGTCTCCCCTACAATACAGGCACCCGGAAAACCGTGCCTCGTGCCCCCAGGCAATCCTTCCCAGGGTCTGGTACCTACCTCAGGAAACCCTTCTTCCGGAGGTAGCTTCCATGGCCTGGCTGCTTCTTCAGGCCCGCCAGTCCTTTCCTTGGCGATGGGCACCATCGAGTTGACTGCTGTCTTCAGGCCGCGCCTGGCCATCTTCTTTCCCATCGGGGAGAGGCAGTGTCTTTGCAGGCCTAGGGCGAACTAGCAAGAGGGACTGAGTCACTCGCACAAAGAGCCTGAGTGTCTCTGGAGCGCGCGTACTTCACGTTGCCCTGAAACCGTGTGTATTTTGCGCTTTTGTGCTGGGCTACCTTACCAATTATTTTTAATGGGTCCCTTGAAACAGGTAGAGAGTCCCATCTGGGATGCCATGTAAAAGATAGCCCGGCCACAGATCAACACAACACCAGTGTCAACAACAACACATGTTTATTTACACTTATTTACAAACTGGTTCCACCAACTCACACACGACTATTCAGTTCTTTTCCTCTCTTCAGCCACCTCCACTCCTCTCTCACAAGCTCCGTCTTCCTCCTCCTGACTCTGGCTCCTCGAATGGAGTGAGGTGGCCCCTTTTATAGATGTGCTCCAGGTGCTCTGAGATGGTCTTCCGGCAGCAGTTCCTGGTGTTGCGGAAGTGCTGCCCTTGCACCCAGAAGCACTCCGGGCATACACTGCTCCTGGAGTGGCAACACTTCCTGGTGTGACGGAAGTGCTGTCCTCCAGGGCTCGGGGACCATCCATGCGTCCCCGGGGGTGGCCACAGACACACACAGGGTCGAGCTTCCCAGCTCCATATCCGTGGTCCTTGATGGAAATCAGGGGGGATGCCCTCTTGCACCCAGGGGAGATATTGCCCCTCTCCCGGTCCTTCCCTGCTCTAGGTGTCTCAGTGGGGCAAGGTCCCTGGTGGTCTGCCACACTGCCCCACCCCCAGCTGAAGCCTGTAGTGCGAAGCGGCACATCCCGTGAGGGCTGGTTCCTTTCTTGTGGGAATAACTGTAGATGTGAGTGGTGTTTTGAGACAATGGAACTGGAAATTCTCTGATCTGGATGGATAAAAGCTGACACACAAATGCTGGTGAATCTGCCTTCTTCGTATCTCACCGTCAGTTGAATTTTTTTTATTCAGTTTTATTGAGTGTTCCTGCTTACGCTGAATTAGTATGCACCTTATGGTCCATGATATCAAATCCACACTGACAAAAAAAAATTGACACATACAGTAGGTATATATGATATTTGGAATTATTAATTTTATGACCTGCATAGTACATTTCGGAAAACATTGTGGCACTGATGCAACATTATTCATATTCATTCACATAACACCTTGCAGTTGTAATCAGTGACCCCATGTTTTTTTTTTTGTTTTTTTTTCCGATATTGCCCAATCTCCATATTTGGTGCATGGTGGTGTTTCTTTTGTACTCCAGGACATGCAGAGGAAAGAATAGTACAGAGAGGTCAGTTCTGCGCTATATGCAATTATCAAATTCAAATGTTAACAGTTCCCACACACTCAAAGACCGTTGTTCCTACATTTACGACGTGTACCTGTTGCAATGTACACAATTCTCTCTATGCTGTGGTTCCTATTACTGACACTGACGGAGTTTGCTTTCCTGGGGGAAGCAGCTGTCTTGGAATAGATGTCCCCCTTTTCTTTTTCCATGGCCTTTTCTTGTAAGAAGCAACGACGAAGTTCCTTTGCAAGGGGAGCCATGAACACTGGTAACATCACTTCAAGAGAGGCCCACCAATTCAACAAACAAATAAAAGGGCAAACTCAGTTATGGGACACACTCTGGATGCCCTGGAAGTAGCAGCAAAGGAGAGAATTAAAACAAAACTGAAATGCTTCATGAACAATGCTGCACATCCTTTCTGTGACATAATAGCACTGAGTACTTTCAGCCAATAAATTATTTAACAGGTATATTGTTTTGTTAAACCAAGTTTTCTTTGTCTGTAGTCATTCTGGTGTGTATTTGTTGTTTGTCATAATAAAATATTTACTTATGTATTTATTTGACTTATGTAACACGCCAAATTTCCCACTGGGGAGAAATCTATCTATCTAATTATAACAACCATTTTAAGTGGAGCAATTTCTTCAGTGCCATATTTACTTGTCTCCTCATTGGTAACAGATGTTTTTGAATGAGCAGACAAATGAAAATGACAGTAAATGCATTTCCACCCTTTAGCATTCAATTTTGTTTGCATTGTTCTTTGTGCTCATTGCTAATTAGCATAATAGAGCAAATTCTACAAAGGAAGGTGAATTAAAACAGAAAACAACCAAAGAAATGTAAGTATTTAAACTTATGGCAAATATTATAAATTTCTTAGGACTTTATGTACATGTTTTATTGGATACAAAAATATGTATTTTCAGTGGATTTTACTTATATCATTTGCTCACCTACCAGCGACCAGAGCAGTTGGGTTTTACACCTCAGAAGTCTACCATTGACCACATCCTGGCACTGAGGGTTTAATCGAGCACAAACGCTAATATAGAAAGAGGGTCTTTACAGCCTTTGCCGATTTTCGTAAAGTATTCAACTTAGTTGATTAAACCGCCCTATGGGACATCCTGAGACTTTACGGGATCCCCCCGAAATTGCTGGATGTCATGGATGTCCCGTACACTGGTACTGTGAGAGCTATGCAGAGTGGAGGCAGAACCTCTGCATTTTTCCCAGTTGATTCTGGAGTTCATCTGGGGTGTTTTCTTACTCCTACCCTGTTCAATGCTTGCATGGACTAGGTGCTGGGCAAGATCTTGGGGTCCAGCGGCTTTGGGGCATCTGTTGGTGAATAAAGATTGACTGACCTTGACTTTACCGACTATGCTATGATCTTTGTGGGGTCAATGGAGGCTCTGATCGAGTCCTTTAAGACACTGAGTGAGGAGTCTGAGTGTTTGGACTTGTGAGTATCCTAGATAAAAACCAAGATCCAGGCCTTTAATGAGCTCTTGGGCACAGCCATCCACAGTGTGTCTGTCTGCAGAGTGTTGACCGCGTCGAGAGGTTTACTTACCTGACCAGAGATATTCATGTCTCTGTTGACTCTTCCTATGAAGTCAGTAGATGGACTGGGAGAGCATGGGGGTCATAATGCCGCTGGAAAGGGGTTGTGTTATCTTTGCAAAAGGACAAAGGTCCAAATCTTTAGAGTCCTGGTGCTTCCTGTTTTGCTATATGGTTGTGAGACATGGATGCTGTTCAGTGACTTGAGACCTAGACTAGACTCCTTTGGTACTACTTTGGAGAATCATTAGGTACCACTGGGGTGGGGAGTGTCAGTTTCAGCACTTCTGCTATGTGGTGTGATTCCCTGAAGATGATTAGGCTTGCAGTATTGTCATTGTTGAGGACCACAGTGTCTGGACCAGGCCAAGGGGATGTCCACATATCACCAGGCTGCAGCACATAGATGGTCATTTCTGAATGGTGGGACTGGACCACATGTCTTCCTGGGGGGTTGCCAACTGGGATCCTAAGCTGTTTTCGTCATGTGGTGGGTGCGGAAATGCACTGTACCAGTGTATGCTCCCTGAACTGATCTGACTAAACAAATGTAAAGAATTTCATTTGTTAGTACAAATTAAAATGTAGATATTCCACTTTAAAATTGAACATGGTCTATCTACAGTACATGTCTGATTATGCAGGAGCTTAGTGTAAAAAAATAACTTAAAAGGATAAAGAAAAAGATGTCAATTTCTAATAACATGAAATTTGTTATCAGTATCGGCCCTAGAAAGATCAGATTGGAGCTCCTTAATGTTGACAACAGTTGGTCTGCCACTTCTAGGCAAGCAACGTGTGACATCATTACAGCAATGGAATAAAGGTTGGTTTCATGCACTTCCTGATTGTCCAGATGCACCTTTTACTTTAGGTCACTTGGTTTAACAAAAGAATTGCTACATATTCAGGGCCGTATTCATTGTTCATGACTGAATTTAGCAACCTTTTATCTGGTTTGGCTATAAATTATGATCATGTAGTATTGATGGGGGATTTTAATGAACACTTTGATGTGGAAAGTGACACTTTTAGAAAATGTTTTAGTTATTTGTTAAATTTAGTAGGATTTTGTCAGATTGTCAGTGGTCCAACTCATAATCATAACCACAAATTAGATTTAATTATAACTTACAAAGTTGAAATTCAAAATTTAAATATTACTTCATTAAATGAAGTTATTTCCGATCACTGCTTAATTACATTTGATTTGGTTCTTGCCTTACCAATACACTAACAGAATAAAACAAAGACAGTGTGACATCTAGGCTGCAATTCTGCTTAAAAATTTATAAATACTTTGAGTAAGTCAAGTTTAATTGTGGAAAACCATTTAGATTTGTTAACATCAAATGTAAACATGGAAAACAATTTAGATCGGCTACCATCACATTATAATATGACCTTGAAAGATGCTCTGGACTCAGTGGCTCCCCTTAAAACAAAAATGATCAAATCACATAGAAACTCTCCCTGGTTTAATGAAAACACTCAAGCTCTTAAATTAGAGTGTAGAAAACTGGAGCACAGACGGAGAACAACAAAGTTGCATGTCTTTCAAACTGCATGGACAGAAAGTGTTAAAAAATATAAAAAAGCTCTCTTTAAAGCTCGCTCAGATTACTATTCTAAAATAATAGCAATAATAAAAATTCTTCGGTATTGTGTAGAACAGTGGCTAACTTAACAAAAGGGGATTCAGATCTACAGTACAAAATACCAACAGATATCAGCAGTACAGACTTTATGAACTTCTCTAATGAGAAAATAAAAAATGTAAGATCCCAGATCTCAGCATCACAATGCAAATCTCATACTTACTTGACAGACCCAGTCTCATTGCATTCAACACTTTAGAAATTGTAATCTTGTAACTGAGCAGGAAGTCTTAACTTTAATTTCTAAAATGAAACCTACTACTTGTTTCCTACATCCGGTGCCAACAAAACTAGTAAAAAGTGAAATGGATGTTCTTGCAGCGTCTATTCTTAACATTATCAATTGTTAATTATTGCTTGGCACAGTACCTGATGCACTAAAAGTGTCAGTCATCAAACCATTACTTAAAAAGTCAGACGTTCACCCACATATACTTAATAATTATAGACCCATTTCAAATTTACCCTTTCTCTCTAAAATACTTGAAAAAGTAGTCGCCAATCAGCTTCATTCACACCTTACACATCACAATCTACTTGAGAAATTCCAGCCTGGTTTCTGCACTGGTCATAGTACAGAAACTGCACTGACATGTGTTGTAAACGACATTCTGATATCCTCTGATGAAGGAAACTCCACTGTAATTATGTTGTTAGACTTAAGCGCTGCATTTGACACCATTGACCATTCTAGCTGGTAAATGATGCGTTTACAGGCACCGTCCTTGCCTGGTTTAGTTCTTATTTATCAAATTGATTGCAATATGTACAGAAATGTGCCGACAGTACTCCATCATTATACATAGAATTGGGATATGGTGTCCCGCAAGGCTCAGTACTGGGACCTTTACTGTTTCCACTTTACATGCTTCCACTGGGATTTATCATTAGAAAACATAATGTTAATTTTCCTTGTATGCAGATGAAGATTCTCTGTTGTCTTTAATTAGTTATGTTAGTGAATTAAAGGAGGGGATGGATGAGAACTACTTGTCTTTAAACACAGATAAAACAGAGATGTTAATTATTGAAGGGAATGATGCTGATCACAACAATATTTTGTCATCATTTAACTCAGTTGAAATCACAATTAATTTTACTGAATCAGTCCACAATCTAGGAGTTATCTTTGATTCTAGCATGTGATTTAAAGCACACATTACAAAGTTATCTAAGTCATGTTTCTTCCATCTTAAAAATGTTGGGAAATTAAGGTGTTTTCTAAATAAGCAGAATTCTGGGAAATGTATTCATGCATTTATTTCTAGAAGGATTGACTACTGCAATGCGGTGTTCACTGGATATTCAAACTGTTCTTTATACAGCTTCCAGTTAATCCAAAATACTGCTGCAAGACTTATTATAAGAACAAGAAAATACGAACACATAACTACAGTTCTTAAATCCTTACACTGGCTCCCGGTTAAGTTTAGGGCAGATTTCAAAATCCTCCTTTTAACATATAAAACCTTAAATGGCAGAGGTTCGGCTTACTTTTTTGAACCCTTTCAGTCTCAGCTTTCAAATCCCAACTAAAGACTCACTACATCAGTTTAGCATATCCTGACTAGAGCTGCTGATTAACTGTACAGACTGCATCTCTGTTGTTAGTCATTAGAACTAAAACATAACTAATATGATAGTTATAATTTGTTGCTAACCCTTACCTATTCTGTTTCTCTCCTCAGTACTCAAATAGGGCAGTTGGTGCCACTGCCTACCTGCCAAGTTGTTTTGCCTGCCTAAGGTAAAGTCATCTCTGATGGAGGACCGCAGAAATCATCGGGTAGAGGGGTTCTTTCATCAGATTGGCTGGCCCAGCACTGACTCAGCTGTGGAATGGCCAATAGGAGGAGGCAGCTTGATAGCCAAGGTCTCTCCAGGACTCTGAACAAATCCAACTCATATTATGTTATATCATCTACTGTTAAATTCTGCTCTGCTCATATTGTATTGAGGTTTACTTGTGTTGTGTTCTGTGTATTGTATTGTATTTACCCCCTTTTTTAACACCCACTGCATGCTCAACCTACCTGGAAAGGGGTCTCTTTCTGAATTGCCTTTCCCAAGGTTTCTTCCATTTTTTTCCCTACAAGGATTTTTTTAGGAGTTTTTCCTTACCTTATTTGAAAGTCAAGGATGGGGTGCTCTCAAAAGGCAGGGCCTGTAATAGCCCATTGCGGCACTTCTTGTGTGATTTTGGGCTATATACAAATAAATTGTATTGTATTGTATTGTATTGTATTCTATAACTTTGATTCTACTTTAGCAATTTGAGTGTTGATGTTAGGGTTTGTCTTTGTGAATTTGACCCAAACTTGTTTATTGCCAAATTTCTTTCCCTGGTCCCGTTACTTCAATTTCACTGAACATATCTCACAGAAAGTACATCTCAGTTATTTAAAGCAGAAATACAAAAAATATCAGAGCTTTATGAAAATTTCTATAACCTAAAAAAATTACTAAACAATAGTTTGTCACAACAACCAGGATACAGTGACTGTTATGGTTCTTTGAGGATATCTGACCCTGCAAGTTATTCTAGAATTGGCTCTGAACAGCAGTTCTAAAATTTTATACTTTTAACTTGGCCAAATGAACTCATTGAATGGTAAGATGACAAAAAAGAATGGAAAGTGAGAGGTTTAGAGTAGATCAAAATGCTAGTGGGATAGCCACCTTCTCCAGCAGTCAGGGGTACACCAGCATAGTTACACATATACTTGTATGTAGTTGATTGGTACTTTATTATAATATGCACAAAAGACTGCAATGTACAGTAAGAGGTCTTACTTGAAAAATGCACTCTGCAATATAATTTACATAACAAAAGCAGAATATTTAATGCATTTTAAACAACACCTACAACTTCAGTGCAATTATATCAAATCAGCCTTTTATTAGGTTTTTACTTGTTACTCTGAAACATTTGACAGTCTTATGTTTATTTCTTTCTTTCTTTATTTAGTTTGATATCTTTGCAGATGAGTATGCAAACCTGTGTGTGTGGGGTTGGGGTGTTGCTTGATCTCAAATCAATTACTCAGATAACAAAGAAGACTATGCTGATTACAGGCTGACACTGCATGTTACATGGAATGTCATTTACACATCTGTTCTGCACTAATGGTTAGCTGTTAGCTACTAGTGAAAAATATTACAAATCCCTGAGAACAATATTAAGTAACTTTATAACTCATGCTAGCCCTAAAGGGAAAGGGAGCAAATGCATTTGTTGCATTTTAAACATCTGGTGCCAATAACCTGAAAGAATAATTTATCAGTAATGCTGAACAATACAAAATGTATGTTTTTTAATTAAATTGAAATTATACTAAAATAGAGAAATAAAATACTTTTAACATGCCACAGCTTTTGGTTTATTTTATTTTAAAAGTGAATTCTTTATAGAGCTGTTCTGCAGTATAAAGTAGATTTGCATCTCTTAATTAGTTCTTTGGAAGAATTTGAAGCTGCATACTAAGCAGTATTTTTTTATAAGGCCATTATGAAAAATAATTTATTAACTAAGCCCAATTTTGTTCGGGCAAAAGAATGAAAGGAAAGAAAATGACTATTGATTTCTTAAGAGAATATCTCATTTATACCATATTCAAAATATGTTTAAATTAAACAAATACAAAACATATTATTGTTCAGACCATATTCATATTTCCAAGTTATTACAGATAATCACTTTCAAACTGCCTTCTGTCATTACTATATAATCATCATTAACCTTGTGTACACTGCACCTTCCTCCAGCACTTGAGACATGAACAGTGTGATGTCATACACCCAGCTAATGGTGGGCTACTAACACAATGTCACACTCCATGACTATTAACGGTGATTTTAATCATACTACTCTGCCTACAATTTGTCAATGTCTATCTGCTTCATGACAGGAAGTTAAGACTTTAGACTTTGCAGAATGCTAGTGTTAAAAAGATGCACATGCAGTAGCTCTGCAGCTCTGTGTCTTCAAGACCTTTATTGCTTCTGTTTAAATGCCCAACCACAACCAATAAATACTAGGACAATAATGACCATAACAATGTATGAGTGAACTGCTTGCCTAGTAATAAACATTAGAACACTAGTGATTTAAAAGCTCTACTTAGCATCGAAAAGACAGCTATTAGAACAGGAAATAAAAAGAAGTTAAAATATGTCCAAAAAGATTTAAAAAAGAGGATCAGAGAGTATAAATAGTCATTGATGGAAGACAATAATGCTAGAAATTTCTGGAAATGTATGGGTAGAATTACTGGCTGTAAGCAGCCTGGTGGCCAGTGTAGGCAAATCAAAACTAACTAATGAACTAAGCTTATTTTTCTAACATGCTTGACTCTTGGCCTTCTCAAATCCATTATTATACCACATTGTGAATCACAGGAACCCATTCCTCTCCAACTAGCATTGTGCGCAAGATGGAAATCTACCCCTCCAACAAAGCATATCAAAAGATGACAATGCAAATGCAAAAAAATCTCTGTCTGACACCACCAATCTAAAGTAATTAGCCATCTTCACAGACAAGTCATGTAATTTGAATAAGCAGGCAGGACGCTTCCATATCTGTGACAGTAAGAAGTCATTTCAAATTAAACATCGGCATAGTTTTATTTTTTACTGCAACATAGAATAGTTTTCAATGTAATGCTAAAGACTAAACACTGATTTTCATTCAAGTTTTAAAACACTTCCTGTTTTCCAATGTTGTAAACCAGTTTCTCAAACTTTTTGGGACTGCAGAGCCAAACACAAAAAAATTTTGACTCATGAACCCCTATGAAAAGAAAAGAAAAAGGAAACTACAGAATAATATAATCAGGTATGTGAAATAAGTTAATAAATGAAATATTTATAAATATATACATATACAGTATATAGTTATGAAAAAATATGAAATAATACAAAACTTTCTGGCATGAAATGTAAATAAAAAAGGATGTACTGGCATTGTATGAGACCGATCATCAATATATGGTGTAAAGTTTGTTAAAGTTGGCCTTGATGGAGGTATCATACACTTATTATTCCATTTTGATTTCTTTTGTTGCAGTGACACTTGAAAATCTTTTTTCACATAAGCACGTAGAAGCAACTGTGGCATGATCTGAAATTCTTATTGACATAAAAGTCCACAATTACTAAGATTTTTTTTACCTATTAAAAAATAAACTAGTCTTCAAATTTTTTAATGTAACGTCTGAAAATCATCCAGCATATCTTCTTCATTCATCGATTGATCGCTCTTTACTCATTCATTGAGATTAAATGGATCCAAAATCCACAAAAAAGACTTCCCTTGAGTCCTGACTTTCAGGAAAATAATCTCAAATTTAACTAATGACATATTGTAAATGAATGATTACAATATGTTTTAATTGGTTAAAACTGTAATCTTTATTTTTGTTTTCTGCCTCATTCATTTAGTTAGTTAAGTTTTGAAATTATAAAAAGAAGTTTTTAATTCTTTGTTTCCAAAGTTTAATTTTTTATTTTGAGCCCTTCTATTTTACTAGAAATGTAAAATACAGTACTATTTTTTGTGTTTCCTGAAGTAATAAGTTAAACTTTTTCAAAAGCCGAAGAATGTCTGCAAGGTAATATAACTTCATGATCCAAAGTGTATTTTCGAAAGAATTGAACAAGGTCACAATTTTTGTTTGATTAAAATATTATTTCTGCACTCAGATCATTACAGTCTTCATAACATCTGACCTTGTAAAAAACAGCAAACATCCGCATGTAAACACAATTAAAAAAAAGACACCTAATGAGTTGCTTGCTCGTATTGTTAAAAAATGAAAAAGTAAATAAATAAATAATAATTAGAGTAATATTCATATGTTCAGTTTAGGTATTTCGCACAATTAGATGCATAGTGACAAATGCAATGCTGCATGCATCAAACAACAGATAGGTTTAGTAATTATAGTGACTGACAGTAGAATCTCTGCTTTTTTGGTTTGGGTAACCTTTGCTTATTCATTGATCACCACAAATTTTTCCAGGCATCATGACTGGTGGGTCACAGAACTGCTATAACGTTTTTGCTGAATTATAGGGTTCCCTCAGAGCACAGTTTAAGAAACACTGCTTTAGACATCAAATCATCTACAGTATAAGAAAGTTGTTACCCATTTGTTTAGGCAGGTTATAGGAAGAATATCTGAAAAAATTTTAGGAAGAGATCTTGTATTTGGAAAAAGGCATCAAGAGTATTGTGTGATCGAAGAATTAAGGTGAAGGTTAAAGTTAAGGATTTTAAGACAGTGGTAAAACATGGCCAGTAAAGAGAGTGCAAGAGAAGAAGTTAGGTGTGGGAGAAACGAGAATGTTAATATTGATGTGCAACAAAAGTGGGACAGATATCTAAGAAAGTACAGGAAAGTAGGCTCAAGTGGTATGGACATGTGATGAGGAGAGACAATAAGTACATGGGCAAAAGACTGATATATCTTGTGGGTGGAATTCCAAGCCACTGTGATGCCACTGCTGAAAGACGGCCCTCAGCCTTTATATTCTAAAGCTGGGAGCTGATCCTTCAGCAGGTCATTGAAGTTCTTATGAGCACATTATTTGGAAGTATTGATTTTCTGGTTCTTGATTTTACTTCTATTTTTGTGGATTCTGAATGTTGAATTACATATTGGAAATGGTTTTGCCTTATTTTTTGAATTTTGCCATTTCATGTCTTCTTTGTGACTTTCAAACAAATATCCTTATTTATGAAGAGTCTGCATTCACCTTGCCCTTAAACCAGAGGTTTTTGTATGGTATACCCTCTCCCTTGAAGAGGTTTTTAAATATTTTGGGACATTGAAATTGTTATGGTACTTTAAAAGCCAGTTCCTCATTTTTGGCCAAAGTAGGCCCACCTGTGGAGTTGAGAGATTAATTTGCCTGGGATGAGGCCTATTTTAGGCAGATTGGTAAGGTTTGGCCTAGATTATGAACCTTTTTGGAGGCTTCACAACCTTTTAGCTATTAGGAGTGAATTCAGTTTATGACACATTGTGGAGAAATGTGATTTTATTATATTTCATATTATTCAAATTGTTAATAGCATTATAGACAGTGTTTGTATGTTATTATTTCTTTATTTTTAAACTGTAAGTTCTTTGCTTAAACTTCAACATTTGACCTCAGTAAAAGCAGCCAGTTTAACTAACCACATAAAACACTGTAAAGAAAGTGCAATCTAGATACATTAAATATTATTACTTTAAATGGTATACTAGTCATTTTCTTGGACTTTTCACAAGCATAAAAATGAAGCTCTGAAATTAATGGTTATCGCCATGTGTGCACACTTAATGGATATGTACTGATATGGGCTGTCAAAATGACATTAGACACAGAGGGGCTAGGGGTATTCACCTTGCCATGACAATCTTTCAAAAACTCGTCAATGTAAAGTGAAATTACATTGAATTACATGGAATAGAAGAACCAAGAAGAAGGAGAAGCAGAAAGAATAGAAATAATCAGCAATGTATCCTTCAGCAACTCAACTCCACACACATTTGTGTGTGTTTGCCAGCATCGTCTATGAATGCTCCTGCGTTAGCCAGGTTGTATCATTGATTTGCGATACCCATTTACCTTTTTAGTTGCTTTTTCTTTTTCGGCACATTAACACTAGAATTACCAAAGCCTACAAAAAAACTTGCAGTCTCAGCCCACCATAAATCCCTTTGCACCTCTCCGTCAGCGTCTTTATTCTTGTAAATGTGTCGATACAGCACAAGCAGCAAGGAGCCTACTATCCCATCCCCCCACCCATCACAGCAGCTCAATTCACAAAGAAGGTTCTCGGTGTTCAGTGTTTATCTTGGAGTGAATTGCCTGGAGTTGTAGAGGGTAAATAATATATCGTCATTTGGAATATATACATTTCATGTATGTTCTTTGTCTACAACAATCTATGTAAACACATCATTAAAACAAACTTTTTTCATATTTTAGTAATCAATGACAAAATGTAGACATGAACTGTATAATGTGTGAAGGCTGAAGTCCAAATATCAGATAAACACTGTGATATTTGCCCGGACACCACCAGTCTGAGACCACATCTTTATCAAAAGACTTCTTTTATTTGTCTTCTCCACACAACACTACTCAATTCACAGTCCCGCACAACTCACAGTGCTTTAGCCCCAGTCTCCCTTCTCCTGGGCCTTCTCTCGCCTTGTCCCTGGGCCACCTCTACTCTCTCTCCAGGAGCTTCGTCCTGCTCCTGCTCCTGACTCCAGCTCATTGATAGGAGGGAGGCGGCCCCATTTATCCTCACCCGGATGAGTTCCAGGTGCTCTGCCTGACGTCACTTCCTGGTTTGGCGGAAGAGTCAGGAGAGCACCCAGAAACCCTCCGGGTGGCCCTGGAAGGATCGTCCTCCATTGGTGTGGCAACATTAAAATAGTCCCGGGCTCCATGAGGCTCAGGGCGCCCCCTGGCGGTGACCAGAGGCCCCAACGGTCTTGAGCCTCCCTGCTCCCTTTCTGTGGGCCTCTTCTAGTCCAGGGCGGTTGCCCCCTCGTGGCCCGGAGGACGAACACGCCACCACCTCGTCCTTCCAGGCGTCCCAGCCGGGTCTGACCCCCAGCCGCGTACCACAACACTTTCACAAAAGGTGCAAGTGCAATATGACAGCTTCCGTGGTGCAGCGGTAAGAACTGCTGATTTGTAACCAAGATGTCAGTGGTTTGATCCTGGCTACCTCGCAAATTTACCATTTTGAGTAGTGAGCTGCTCTAATTGTTAATATTATACAATAAAAATATACATTTGATTTCAAAGTTAGCTTATCTTTTTTTTCACTTTTATTCTCTTAGTCACAATCACAATACAAAACCCTCTCCCAAACTCCCCCACCACCCCAGATCTGACACTGTTAGATTTTATTTGCACCTGGGAATAACTGTAGATGTGAGTGGTGTTTTGAGGACAATGGAACTGGAAATTCTCTGACTTGGAGGATAAAAGCTGACACACAAACGCTGGTGAATCTGCATTATTCGTATCTCATTGTCACTTTACTTTTTTTATTCAGTTTTATTGAGTGTTCCTGGTCACGCTGAATTAGTATGCACCTTATGGTCCATGGTGTCAAAGCCATACTGACAAACAGAGACATAGGTATATATGATATTTGGAATAATTCATTTTATGGCCTGCATAGTACATTTCGGAAAACATTTTGTGTCACTGATGCAACATTATTCATATTATTCATATTCATTCACATACCTTCTTGCGGTTGTAATCAGTGACTGCGTTTTTTTTTTTTTTTTTTCTGATCTTGCCCAATCTCCACATTTTGGTGCATGATGGTGTTTCTTTTGTACTCCAGGACATGCAGAGGAAAGAATAGTACAGAGAGGTCAGTTCCGCACTATATATAATCATCAAATTCAAATGTTAACAGTTCCCACACACCCAAGGACCGTCCTTCCTACATTTATGACATGTGTACCTGTTGCAATGTACACACATCTCTCTATGCTGTGGTTCCCATTACATTGAAGGGGCACCTGACACTGAGTTTGCTTTCCTGGGGGAAGCGTCGGTCTTGGAACAGAAGCTTGTTGATGTTGCACCCTCTTTTTCTTTTTCCATCATCTTTTCTTGTAAGAAGCGACAATGAAGTTCCTGTGCAAGGTGAGCCAAAGTGGACCATGTGCATGCCTTTCACGGTACGTGTGATGCTGTTAGACTCATATCAGACTTATTAATTTACAGACCATCTGAGCAGTTGTTGGCTGAATTGGACCTATCTATAAATTATAATCTTGGTATTGATGATGCATGGTTTTAAAATTCTTACAGATGTTGAAGCATAGACCTTTAACAAATGTTTTACACAACTACTAAACTGTACAATTTTGCCAAACTGTTAATAGTTCAACTTACTATCATACTCATACATTACAAGTAATTATTACTAGTGGTCTTGAGTAGCAAAATGTGAGTGTTAATACAGGAAATTAAATTATCTCTGATCACTATTTAATTAGGGCGGCATGGTGGCGCAGTGGTAGCGCTGCTGTCTCACAGTAAGGAAACTTGGGTTCGCTTCCCGGGTCCTTCCTGCATGGAGTTTGCATGTTCTCCCCGTGTCTGCGTAGGTTTCCTCCGGGTGCTCTGGTTTCCTCCCACAGTCCAAAGACATGCAGGTTAGGTGCATTGGCAATTCTAAATTGTGTTTGGTGTGGGGGTGTTTATGTGCGTGTGCACCCTTTGTTGGTTGGATTGGCTCCAGCAGACCCCCGTGACCCTGTGTTAGGATATAGCGGGTTGGAGAATGACTGACTACTTAATTACATTTGTCTACTTTCTGCCTTTACCATTCAATAACAGGTTAAACAAGAATGGCCCAAAAGTATATGGATATTGTGAGAAACTCAAATTTAATTTTGAAGAAAAATATAGATCATATGACATATAATTATGTGTCTAATTATGTGTTTCTGAAAGTGGCCATGAATATACTGTAGTAGAAAAATTCAAAGTAAGTACAGGGCAAATAAACTCATCTTGATTTCATGAGAGTACTCACAGTCTTAAATTGGAATGCTGAAAACTAGATTGAACAGGAAGTGGTAAAAGCTATAAGAAAGATTTTTTTCTGGCACACTCTGAATACTATTCCAAATTAATAGATTAAAATAGAAATAAACCTGATATGTATTTAGAACAGTTCCAAGTTGACAAATGGGACACCTGAACCACCACACAAAATTCCTAATTTTACAAGCTCCATTGTATAATATATGATTCTAGTGTTTAAATTCAAGTCTCGTTTTTGTTTTTCTATGGCTGTGTCGTTCGCTAGAAGTCGTTTGCTGACAGCGGCGGATTCGCGTGCTGAAGTGGCCATGGCGCCGGATCCAGGCTTAGAGATCTACATTACTAAACAAAGGTTGTATATGCGGTGATGTGCGCGTTCGTGTTCGGGCGGCGGTTGTGATTTGCACGGCTTGCTTCTGGCCTCTGGCATCCGTGCATATATACAACCTGGCGTGCACACTTTACCTCAAGTTTAGTTTACAGGTTGTGTTGTGTTGTTTGGGCGCCACCTACTGACTCTGGGAAGCCGCTGGGTTTGACTCTGGGGCGCTGAGGCGCTGTGCACATGCGCTTTCGGCACGGATTGCTTCTGGCGTCTTGACTCTGGGGTGCTGGGGTGCTGAGGCGCTGTGTGCATGCGCTTTCGGCACCCTCCGCTGAGTTTGACACTGAGGCGCTGTGCACATGCGCTTTTAGCACGGCTTGCTTCTGCCGTCT
Organism: Erpetoichthys calabaricus; assembly: GCF_900747795.2. Taxonomy (NCBI): domain Eukaryota; kingdom Metazoa; phylum Chordata; class Cladistia; order Polypteriformes; family Polypteridae; genus Erpetoichthys; species Erpetoichthys calabaricus. The sequence goes on along the minus strand of NC_041398.2, from coordinate 96,688,528 downwards.
GGCATCCGTGCATATATACATCCTTCGTTTAGTAATATAGATCTGTAGATTTTTATTGGTTGGCACAATTTCTACTTTAGATGTGTCAGTTGTCAGATCATCATTAAAAAAATTGGAGCTTGACTCAAACAAGTTAATAATTACAGACTGGCTTTGTTATAATCAATATTTTTATTTATTTTTTCATATTTCTTCTTGGAGTTACAGGAAAAAGTGTGTTTTGATACTCTAGGTATTCAAATGGAGAACTGTTTTTTTCTTCTTTGAAGTTAATTTTAAGATTGATTTTTTTTTTTTTTGTTTTTTCTGATGCCATTTTGTTTTCATAGCCACAGCCTTCTTTTGGCTTGATTGCCATGATGTGGTGACCCATTGTTAGGGGGCATTTAGCAATATGTTTCTTTCAGATCTTTTGACATTTCTTCAATTGTATCCATATTTAATCATGTCCATGAGTGGGGGGCAGTAACTTTGTGTCTAACTACAGTTAAAGAGAGTTTTCTGAGGTGCTCTGAGATCACTTCTGGTTTCTTCCCGTGTCTTCCACCGTGCTGCCAGGAAATGCCAGGCTGGAAGGAGATAAATCTTGCCCTCAGTAGCATCCCCCAAACAGGGAATTGTGGAGACTGAACGTTTGATTGTCCCAATATTTTTTGTTCATTTTTTTTGTTATTTACTTTCTTTTGTCTCCTTTAAATAGGGTCACCTTGGTGTTGCCAAACACTTCAACGTGTACTTTTTTTCCTTTGCTACACTCAGTGGATCTAAACTTTAATTTTGCTAAATTACTATACCTTTTACCTGTTAAACTACCACAGACATTACAATACTATCTAAACTCTGCTTCTTTCAGCTTAAAAATATTGAGAAATAAAGAAGTTTATTAAGTATGGAGCATACAAAAAAGTTTATTTCTGTATTGTTCTTAGAAATGACTACTACAGTACTGTTCATACCATTCAAATAGGTCTATTTGTAACTTTCAGGCAATTTAAAATGCTGTGCAAGAACAGAAAAAAGAATTATGATTACAATCCCCTATTCTTAAGTCTGACTTGCAAGTAAGTTCAGGACTGATTTTAAAATCTTTCTTCTTACATATGAAACTTGAATGTTTAACACTCTACTTCTGAACCTATCAATATATACATGCATACCGGAGCACACGCATCATCTCAAGATGCTGGTCAGCTAAGGATTCCAAGGGTTAATAAAACAATAATAGAAGGTCAAAGTCTTAATTGCAGGGTCGAAGAAACTTGGAATGATCTGCCTGCTTGAATGAAAAATACTCCTTTGGTTTACAGCTTTTATATCCAGGCTGAAGACTCGACTAGTTTAGGGTTAGGTTGATTTAACTGTGGAGAAAAGGGATTTTAAAATCCTTCTCCTCCCCACTCGTATGCTAACGAGTGAGCGCACTCTCCACCCCAAATACTTCTTTTTTTGAAACAAATTTATATATATATATATATATATATATATATATATATATATATATATATATATATATATAGTGGGCTGCATGGTGGCGCAGTGGTAGTGCTGCTGCCTCACAGTAAGGAGACCTGGGTTTGATTCCCGGGTCCTCCCTGTGTGGAGTTTGCATGTTCTCCCGTGTCTGCGTGGGTTTCCTCCGGGTGCTCTGGCTTCCTCCCACAGTCCAAAGACATGCAGGTTAGGTGTATTGGCAATCCTTAATTTTCCCTAGTATGTGCTTGATGTGTGTGTGTGTGGGTGTGTCCTGCGGTGGGCTGGAGCCCTGTCTGGGATTTGTTCCTGCCTTGTGCCCTGTGTTGACTGGGATTGGCTCCAGCAGAACCCCGTGACCCTGTGTTAGGATTTTGCGGGTTGGAGAATGACTGACTGACTATATATATATATATATATATATATATATATATATTGTCACGCACGCACAATTAGGGAGCCGCAGAATGACTCAAAACATGACGTGAAATCATATGTCACACGGGAATGGCGGGGTACTAACCTCTCTCTCTTTATCTCTGCAGAAAGAAGGACGCACCACCGCCATGAATCCACCTGAACACATGAAAATATTACAACACTTCCGCCTTCCCTCTGTCTCTCCCCGATGACGTCAACAATCCCAACATCCTTCACGGTTCCTTCCCAGCAGTCCATTCACTTATTTCCGGTCCCTCCAGATAAATGTTCCCCTCTCCGCCATCATGGCGGCTGGATTATGAATGCCAGTTTTGAACTTATTTCTTGTATAAAATTAATCTTTCTTTACAGTATACAGGGCCGGACACCCCAGACCTTTATGTGCGTTGAGTAATTCTTTACAGTGGCGTATTCGGCAGGATAGAAAAGTGTCCAAAAAATGTCTGAAGTACAGGACCTGAACGACGTTTTGACAGGGATGGCATCCCAGATCCAGAGCTTGCACCTAACACACGCCGCGACACAACAGGAGCTGGAGGAAACCAAGGCACGACTAACCACCGCAGAATCGGTAAGACCGGAGCCCGCTCGACCTCCGCCTCCTCCAATGGTCCCGCTGTTGGACACGGATGATATAGAATCATATTTGGGCATATTTGAGAGGACAGCCTCTCGAAACCAGTGGCCGCGGGCGGAATGGGCGTCCATTTTGGCTCCTTACTTGAAGGGTGCCGCGCAGAGGGCCTATTACGACCTCCCCGAGGAGGAGGCCGCGAATTATGACCTCCTAAAGCTGGAGATCCTTAGCCGCTACGGCATCACCATGGACCAGCAGGCGAGTGAGTGGCGAACCTGGCAGTTTGACCCCGAACAACCTGCCCGAGCCCAGGCTTTTGACTTCTGGGGAAAGATGGGTCGCTGGCTAAGGCCAGAAGGTCCCCAGGCACACCGAGTAGTAGAGCAGGTGGCGTGCGAGGGATTATCTCACCCAGCAGGTCCGTAGACATCCTTATAAGGACATGAAAGGACCCCTGGAAGTCCTGGAGCATCAGCTCGCGGTCCACTGAACCGGGGGCTCGGAAAAGCCAGCTCGTGGTGCACGACAGGGACGGGCCAGCCACCCCGAGCCCACCCATCGCTCCGGCGAAGCCCCGAGAAAAACCAGGTCCACCGCGCTGTTTCAAGTGTGGGGACCTTGGTCACCTGTTGCCTGCCTGTCCTCTGTACCAGCAAGAACCAATGGACTGCACTTGGGCCACTTCGGAGAGGTACTGTGCTCTGTCAAACCCTCTGGCTATTCCTAATACGGGAGTGGTTCTAGTTAATGGTCATTCTGTACTTGCCTTGTTTAATTCCGGCAGCAACATAACCATTGTTGCTCGCCGTTACCTTCTATCGCAACAATGGCTGAATCAACGTGTAAGCGTGACTTGTGTACATGGGGAGACCAAGTCATATGCTATATTTCCTGGAAAGTTGGTCTGACTCAATTATCAGTCGCGGTGTTGCCCGAGCCTCCTTTTCCAGTCATTTTGGGACACGACTGGTCATATAATAAAAGCGGTAGACGGAAAACCACTCCTGGGGCCAAATTGGGTCTTGTTATGGGTGGGCGAGGTGCCATCCCCGCGGCTCCCACGCGTGCACACAGGTAAACAATGATGAAGTCAGTAGCCAGGGGGAAGATTCTCTGGCATCGGACCCTGACCCAGAAGAAGACCCGGACGAGGGCCCGAGCCAGAGAACCAATAGTACTCCCGAGCATACTGACCCCTTAGACTCTATGAGTCATCAATTCAGATCTACACCTGTGTCATTTAAAAGAGAACAGTCGAATGATGATTCCCTGAAGTTTGCCCGGAATGCAATTGTTTCAGTTGATGGCCAGATGTCAGACAGTTCCTTGCCACCGGAACCCTACTTTGTGTTAGAAAATGATCTGTTATATCGGGTCACGAATCACGAAGGCGGAGTGCGGAAGTTGTTGTTAGTACCGCGAACTTTCTGGTGGGAGGTCTGCGAACTAGCACACTCCCACCTCCTGGGTGCCCATCTGGGAACCGAAAAGATGCTGGAGCAAATAAAATTGCGTTTCTATTGGCCGGGAATAAATGAGGAGGTCCGACGCTTCTGTCAGTCCTGCCCGGAGTGTCAGACCCGTCAGATACCTAGGAAGGACCGCACTCCTCTAGTTCCTATTCCACTCGTTGACATTCCCTTTGAAAGGATCAGTATAGATCTTGTTGGACCCCTGGAGCCTTCGAACCGTGGCCAGAAATATATATTAGTCATGGTTGATTACGCGACTCGGTATCCAGAGGCGGTGCCATTACGCTCCGCCAATTCAAAGAATATCACACGGGAATTGGTCAAACTTTTTTCTAGAGTGGGAATACCTAAAGAAGTCCTCACGGACCAAGGTACTCCCTTTACTTCGGATACGTTCAGGGAGGTGGCTAAGTTACTCCGTATTAAACATCTGAAAACGTCTGTCTACCACCCGCAAACTGACGAATTGGTAGAGCGTTTTAATCAGACGCTTAAGCAGATGTTACGCAAGGTAGTCAGCGCGGACGGTAGAAACTGGGACGAGCTTTTGCCTCTCGTGCTTTTTGCTTACCGGGAGGTGCCGCAAGCCTCCACGGGTTTTTCCCCTTTTGAGCTTCTATATGGACGCCAACCCCTGGGACTTTTGGATATTTTAAAGGAAGGCTGGGAAGCGGAGGCTGTTCCCAGCACTAATGTTTTGGAGTACATCGCGCAACTGTGTGATAGGATTAATAAGATTCGGCCTATCCTAAAAGAACATATGGTTCTTCCTCAAACAGCGCAAGCCCGGTGTTACAATCGGAATGCTGTCCTCAGGGAATTCCATCCCGGGGACCGTGTGATGGTGCTCGTGCCCACGTCCCATTCTAAATTACTGGCTTATTGGCAGGGCCCATATGAGGTAAAGGAGCGAAAGGGGCTGGTAGACTATTTGGTGAAACAACCAAATCGTCGACCGAGCGAGAGGGTGTACCACGTGAACTTACTAAAGCCGTGGAGAGATCGGGACCAGCCCTTAACCTCGGTCCAGACCTAACACCACTCCAACGGCAGGAGCTGGAACAAGCGATCCGGGCCGTCCCCGAAGTGGTTAGCGAGTCACCTGGCCGTACTTCACTGATTGAGCACAACATTATTATTGAGCCTATGGTGGTAGTCAGGGAGAGATCCTATCGCCTCCCGGAGGCAAAATGTGCAGAGGTGGAGCTTGAAATCCAGCGGATGTTGGACATGGATATCATTGAGGAAAGTTATAGTCCCTGGTCCAGTCCTATCGTCCTCGTTTCCAAACCAGATGGGTCCTGGAGATTCTGCAATGACTTTAGACGTCTGAACCAGGTCTCCAAATTCGATGCCTATCCCATGCCTAGGGTGGATGACCTATTGGAGCGCTTGGGTAAGGCACAATATTTGACTACACTTGACATCACTAAAGGGTACTGGCATATTCCCTTAACGGCATCCGCAAAGGAGAAAACAGCTTTTAGTACCCCTAGTGGACATTGGCAGTATAAGGTCCTCCCATTTGGACTGCACGGGGCCCCCGCGACCTTCTAACGTCTGGTAGACAGAGTGCTTCGGCTCCACCAGCCCTACTGTGCCGCCTACCTGGATGACGTGGTTATTCTGGCCCCTGGGAGGAACATATACTGCAGGTGTACGCCGTCCTCGCAACGCTAGCGAAGGCTGGTCTCCGCATCAATCCACACAAGTGTTTGTTCGGCTTGAGGGAGGCCAAATATTTAGGCTACCTAGTGGGGCGGGGACAGGTGAAACCACAATGTTCCAAAATAAAAGACTTCCTTGAATGGCCCTGTCCGAATACCAAGAAACAGGTGCAAGCCTTCTTGGGGTTAGCGGGGTACTACCGCCGGTTTGTTCCCCGAATCTCTGAGAGGGCAGCACCCTTGACAAATCTCACAAAGAAAGGGGCTCCTGTGTATGTGGTATGGAACGATAAAGCGGAACAAGCATTCAGTGACCTAAAGAAGGCCCTGACATCGGCACCTATATTACACACTCCTGACTTCTCTTTGCCCTTTATCCTCCAGACCAACGCTTCAGACACAGGCCTGGGTACCGTGCTGAGCCAAAGCATCGATGGTGCCGAACACCCCGTAATATACCTGAGTCGGAAACTGTTGGACCGGGAGACCAGGTATGCGGCAGTGGAGAGGGAGGCCTTGGCCATTAAGTGGGCAGTGACTCATCTGCGGTACTACCTGCTGGGTCGAGAGTTCACCCTAGTGACAGACCATGATGACCTCCAGTGGATGGCCCTGCACAAGGAGTCGAACCCCCGAGTCACCAGGTGGTTCTTGGACCTGCAGCCCTATAAGTTTACTGTCACTTATCGCTGGGGTCCCCTTCAAGCCAATGCTGATGCCCTCTCCCGGGTTCACGACCTCTCGGTTCGGTCCGCCCGACCCGATGGGTCTGGGCTGAAGGGGGGGTCGTGTCACGCATGCACGATTAGGGAGCCGTGGAACGACTCAAAACATGACGTGAAATCATATGTCAGACGGGAATGGTGGGGTACTAAACTCTCTTTCTTTATCTCTGCAGAAAGAAGGACACACCGCCGCCATGAATCCACCTGAACACGTGAAAACATTACAATACTTCCGCCTTCCCTCTGTCTCTCCCCGATGACGTCAACAATCCCAACATCCACCACGGTTCCTTCCAAGCAGTTGATTCACCTATTTCCGGTCCCTCCAGATAAATGTTCCCCTCTCCGCCATCATGGCGGCTGGATTATGAATGCCAGTTTTGAACTTATTTCTTGTATAAAATTCATCTTTCTTTACAGTATACGGGGCCAGAAACCCCAAACCTTTATGTGCGTTGAGTCATTCTTTACAATATATATATTATCTCTTCTTTTCTTTTAAATTAGAAGTTGTTTTGCAGCAAACACTGCCAAATATTTGTCTTCTTTATCAAAAGACTTTCTTTTTGGACACTTCCCTCTATACCAGTGGACCTTGATCTTAACAGCTCACGCAATTAGATCTCAGTGATGTACTTTGTCATCTTTGGTTGCTTATATATGCTCTGTGGGATAGTTTTATCCAATCACCTTTCTAATATTTAAACATTGAAGTACTTATCTAAGTTAAAACTCAGTTTTCCTTTCCATTTATTTGTTGATCATATCTATTGTATCTTTTGTTCCTTCTCCTATTCAAAAGCTACTTTCATTTTATTTTAATCATAATTTAGTTCGGCATCTTATGACATCTTGTGACATGCGATCATTTCCATCTTGATTTTTTCATTGTTGAAAAGACTTTCTTCAAAACTATTAAAAACTTTCTGTGCATTGCATTTTCATTTTATCCGTTTTTGTCACTCATTTTGAACTTGTCTTTGTTGAACCCCTTGTACTTTTTCTCTTGCTATCAGTTTCATTAAAATGAGTCCATCCTTGTATATTAACACAACTCCTTTTAGCCCTCCTACATTTTCCTGACACTTGTGTGCTCCTGCAAAGTTCTGACCAAGCAGGGAATTAACTATGACTGGTCAGGAAAGCCTGAAAATTGCAGACTCGGCTGAGTGTTCAGTTAGGCTCCATCACACTCTCATACATTAATGTCAAGAGGAATAGTTTATAGTTGCATTCTGTATATATTTTTTCAATTTCACAAGTATTGCTTGTTTTGTAGAATTTTCTGTTTTTCTTGATTTACTTTGTGGTTCTCCCTTGTTTTCTCTTCTGGAAAGTGGATTTGGATTTGTTTGCTAAAGTGTTGCCAGTTAAGCAACTTTTTTTTTGTCTGCTTTTGCTTGTTTTAGCTTTTCCTTGTATTTTTCAGTTTATTTTTTTGTTAATAAATCCTTTATTTATAAAGATTTTTTGTTTTCTCTTTTAGTATACAAGCTGAGGCTTTATAGTCACCCCTGCTCTTGTGGGGCTATCGCTATTTTTTGGACATTTTTTTTTGCCAGCTGGCCTTCTTTAGAATCTGTGAGGCTGGAAGCCTGCAGTTAGTAGCTTAGTAACTATTTTGGTTTTTGATATTCTAATATTTATGATTATGGTCTCGTGTCCTAGGCTGTGTTTAGTAAATCTCATGTTACTGGTTTTAATCTTGGCTAGTTATTTTTTTAAACAATTCATCTTCCGATTCCATCTCCATTCAAAATGACTGCTGCTTTGTGTAGTCAGTACATTTTGCACTGCATATCTGTCTGTTTTTGCCAGCATTTATTCAGGCAGCAGCGGTCAGGAAGATACATGAACATGCCATGGTCAGTGGGCCATTTGATGTGGAGAAAATGCAGAAGGCCTGTTTGTGAGACGAGATGCAACAGGTCTGCCTGACTGATAATGGTGTGTGTGCACATAAATAATCGCAACCCAAGAGGGTGCAGTGAGTGTATTTCACTCCATAGTTAATTGGGGTACCCGGTGCTGCATACCTTCCAATTCTGTCTTTTTGACTCTGGCCTCCACCTCCAGTGAGCCTTTGCATCAACATCTCCTCCCAGTTCCAGGCTCAGTTTTAAACTTCTCCCTGGGGTCACTTACAGACATGTCTTGTATTCACATCTGCTCTACTTAGCCCTGTGAAGATCTTAAAGAGTTAAATGTCTCAAGCAGTTTAATTCTGATACCCTTTGGCCAACCAGAAAGCCCATCACAGAATGTAAGTAGTTTACAATATGATAACAAGATAGCTTGTTCTGAAGGAGGTATTACAGTGATACAGAAGGTAGGATTGTGCTGCTGCCTGATCTCCTGTTGTTCACGTTTGTTTTCTGGTTATTATAAAGTCCTCACAAACCAAAAAGTATTTATAGACAATTTCATAGCATTTAACATGTTACTCCAACAACACAGATTGCCAAAACATCAGGTTTGGCAGCTTAGTGCCACCACTTTCTGCAACTGGGGTTTGGACTTCATAACTGACAGACTCCAGCATGCATGGACTGACTTGGTCACTTCTTCTGCACCACTCATAAATATAGGCACCCCATAATGTAGTGACTTCCCACTGTACTTTGTGTTCACCTATGACTGCACAACTCCAACTCTATCATTAAATTTTCTGAGAACACCACCATCATAAGTCTGATCACCAACAATCATGAGACAGCTTCCAGAGCAGAGACAGCTTCAGTGTCAGGACAATAATTACCCCCTTCATAACAGAAAAAAACAAAGGATAGACATCAAGAAGAAGTAGGCAGACAACATATTAATTTAATACTGGTGGATGAGTCAATAGCTTGGAGTTTCTTGGAGTGGCCTTATCTGATGACCTAAAGCGGGCTCTTGCCTGTCATCAAAAAGTCTCATCAATGCCTTTAGTTCCTCTTGTGTTATCTGTGGTTACTAACATCTATAGGTTTATAGATTAATCTGTCTTCACAGGCTGCACTACATTTTGATATGAAACGCTGTTGGCTTAGGACCTCAAATCACTGCAGTCAGTATTTTATAAATATTAAAGCATTATTTTATAATATAAAGCTTTTCTCTAGTTTTTTTCCATCAACTCGTGCTTAGAATAATCTAAATCAGTTCTGTTTTGGACTCAAACCTGTACACAACTGTACTCCATTGAAACCAATTTTGCAGCCAGGAAACAATATACGGGTGGCTGCCCAAAACCTTTTAATGGCTCTTGTCTATTCTTGTGACATCAGACTGGTGGGGGACCCAAACCAGCCTCCAAACACCTCCATCCTTCTAACTTCCAGTTCATAGAAAACAAGATGGACAAACTTTACTGTTACATCAGCTCACTTGTGTAAATGTAATGTGTTCTACTTCACTAAGACCTGGCAGAGCCCAAACACTCTGGACCCTGCCATTCAATCTCAGGGTTTTTATGTACACCATTCATATCAGAACACATCAACCACCTGCAAGACAAAGGGAGATGGTATGTGCTTTTTATTTAACAGTTCCTGGTACACTGATGTGGAATTGTTCTCCCTGTCCTGTTCACCGTCTTAGAATACCTGACGATCAAGTACCGGCTTTTTTACCTATGAGAGAGTTTTCCTCAGTGCTATTCAATGCTATTTGTAAACAAGAGAGCCAGCACCATGAAGCTATCTCCATCATTGTGGGAGACTTCAACCATTGCAACCTCAAGAATGTGTTCCCTAAGTTCTACCAGCACATCACCTGCCCCACCAGAATACATTGGACACTAGACCACTGCTACACCACAGTTAAAGATGCCTACAAGTCTTTCCTGCACCCACACTTTGGTAAGTCTGACCATGTATGTGCCTATCTGAACTTAAATGCTTCTACCCTAGTCAGAAAACTTGGGTGAACAGAACTGTTTACATATGCGTGAGGAAGCGGATTGTTGCTTTAAATTTTGCTGACACAGAGTACAGCAAGAGCTCCAGGTAAATACAGAGGATGATCAGAAAGGCAAAGGAAGTAGGCTGGAACATGATTTCAGTGGCAGTGATCTGCATCGACTGGAAAGGTCTGCAGGAGATCACAGACTACAAAACCCTGACAGCTGTGCCATTGGACACCCCTAACTCACTACTGGATGACCTAAATAACATCTTCACTTATTTTGAGACTTGACGAGTATTGCAATGATTTCACTGCTACCGGCAAGTGGGGTCATCCAGCAGGTGACAGAGGTTGACATGCATACAAATTTTTAAATGGGTTAAACCCCACAAAGCCAGCCTTGTCAGCATCCTAGTGTCCTGAAGGTATGTGCTACTCAAGTACAAGCGTGTATTGACATCTTCATCTTGTTCCTGTCATTATGTACGGAGCCATAATGTTATAAGAAAACCACAGTAGTGCCTGTGACAAATAAATTTGCTGTTTCCTGTCTGAATGACTGTGGGCCCATCATGTTAACTTCTGTGGTGATGAAGTGCCTGGAAAAACTGCCCATGATCTGCATTAACTTTGGATCTATTACAGTTTGCATACTGGCGTAACAGATCTTTGTATGATGCAATTTCCCTCTCCCTGCACACTACTCTGAGACATCTGTAAAGGAAAAACACCTACTGTATGTCAGGATGCTGTTCATTCACCTGCCTTCACCTGTCATCTTACAAATAGACCCCTGCAAGTGAGCATTGGCAAAAAAAGCTCCTCCATGCCGTTCACCAACATCACTATTCTTCAAGGCTGCTGCCTCAGCCCACCGCCATTCATCTCTGACTGTATGGAAAAGCATAAAGGCAAAAACATCATCACGTTTGTGAACAACACCACTGTGATTAAACACATCAGTGATTAGACTCCTCAGGCTGTCCACAGGAGGGAGTTAAAAGATCTGACTGCATGGTGCCATAACAACAACCTTTCCCAAAATGTCAACAAAACAAAGGTTATTGTTGACTACAGAATTAACAAAGACAGTCACTATAAACTCCATATTAATGGCTCCCCTGTTCAGACAGTTAACAACTTCAGGTGCTTGGGTGTCCACATCACTGACTGCCATGTGCGGTTTGCCAACACCACCTGCATAATGAAAAAGGCTCAGAAAAAGCTCTTTTTCCTGAGGAGGCTATAAAGCGTTGTTGTGGGATCGAAAACACAAATTCCTCCATAGAACTTTACATTTTCTAAAATAATTGGGACTGACTTTCAACAACGTCATACCATCAACTCAACCAGAGGTATGAGGAGAGCTGAATCCATCATCTCTAATGACAGCTATCCAGCTCAACTCCAGATTTCATCTTTGCCTACTGGGAAGCACTACCAGAGCCTCACCACTCACTCCACCCACTTCAGGGACACCTTTTTCCCCCAGATCATAAGGTACCCGAACTCCCAGTAACCTGATACTACCTGCCCTGCACTGTGTGCTGTACCTACCTGCTGGTTTATGTGTAATTGTACTGTATGTTACTTTTTCACTCTTATTTACTGCATTTATTAATTTCTATTTGTTTGTTTCTTTATTTTTAGTCTTCTGTCACTCTTACTTATTCGCATGTGTTTATTTTACATCGCTGCAACTGTGGCACAAGAATTTCTCTATGCTCTCATAGTGTATGTGACAATAAAGATATATTATCTAATCTAATCTTTAACATCATGCACTTTTACAAAGAAGTTTATAACTTTTTATTATTATTTGATGACTGTCCTGTGTGAGTAAGGTTAGGTATGATTTTCCCCCATAATGGTCTGCTGTCTTTGAGGGTTGTTTCTGCCTTGCACAAAATGCTGATTGGAAAAACCTCTGGCTATCCAGGACCCTGTCTTAAATGAAGAAAAATACAGAAAACATATAGATGGATGGAAACATTATTCTTGTGTAAACTTATTTATATGCATTATTTGACAGACTGGTTCAATATATTTATTGGATGTTTGTAATGCAAGGAGACAGAGTGTTAAAGCTGAGTATTTATTAAGAAACTGACCAGCTTTTCATGAGCTTGACTGACTGTGAGTCCTTTGTGGTTCCAGCAAGAGAGTCTTTTTGTTCTTTATAAGCAGGTAATCCCTTCTTAGCAATTCCCAAAAGCAATTGTTACATAAAGTATCATCCAGCAAAAAAGTGAATTCTCCAGGGACATCCCATAGGAGGACACCAGCTGTGAAATTCTTTAAAGAGCAGCCAACAACATTCACACACTGAAAAGGCATGAGTCACTTCTGCAGCAGTCATCGAGAATACCATATTTTATTTAAAAAGCCAACATTTTAATAAATCATGATGTCAGGTTTGTCTGTGGAGCTGTAGTACAGTACATGAGTTTGGAATTGTGAATAAACATTTAAGTGCATGGAAGAGAGAGAGAGTGATGGATAGATACTTTTAAAAAATCTAAAGGTCTCAATATGCTTAACTATTTTAAGGGAAATCTATCCACCCATTTACTTAATCCATATATCCATGTTCAGATGCGCACAAAACAAGAACCTACTCTGGCAACTTTGGTCACAGGGTAGGAACCCACGTTGGATGGAGCACTACAACCTACTTACTCACATCGGGCCAATTTAGAGTCGCTAATTGACCTAAATTGCATGTGTTTGGGATGCAGAAAGAAATCAGAAGAACTGGTTAAAAAAAAACACAGACAATACAGACAAGGGGAGAATGAGCAAACTCCTCACAGGCATTTAACAGGTTTCCTGGGTTTATGAGGCTGCAGCATCAAGCATTGAACCTCTCAGCTGAACAAAACAGAATTAACAGGACATGAAACAACAACATTTTCAAATCTGCTTAATCCAGTTCACAGTGACCGGGGGCACAGCCTATCTGGGCAGCACTGGACACAAGGCAAGAGAAAGCTCTTTACAAAGTGCCAGTCTAACACAGGACAGAGAATATCCTAAATATGATCATTATAATGAATAGATCAAGTACAGCTGATTAGTTTTAAAAGAACTATAAATTAAACTTTACTCTTTATAGGAGTGGTGGCTTTGAGGCTAGGGATCTGTGCTGCCTATCAAAACATTGCTGGTTCGAATCCCATTAACACCAGAAGTAACTCTACTCTGTTGAGCCCTTGAGCAAGGCTCTTAACCTGCAATTGTTTTGTCCTGGGTATGACGTTAATCTGCATCCAGCCCTGCATCCAGGTCCTCCAACTTACAAGGAAAACGTGGGGGTTGAAGGCAGGTTTGGCACTTCAGCGACTGTAAAAAACCTCACACTGTTCAGTGTGTTGTTGAGGTGTCACCTGCTGCACTCGAGTTCCAATCCAGGTGGTTTGGCGGTTTTCTCTCTCTCTTAATACACCCGTCATGAACTAAGCAATCAGAATGCAGTAAACAGTATGAAAGGCTCTATATAGGCGCCCGACCTGGCACAAAGAGACAGGGAGGCATGCATAAAAATAAAACACAGATTTATTGTCTTCACCTGTGGGGCACGTCTTCCCCATGTCCCACAGGAACAGCACAGTCCCACAAAGCACAGAACAACAACAAAAGGCACACTATTCTTCTTCCACCACTCCTCCCAGGCAACCTCGTCCTCCTCCTCCTCCTCCCAACTCCGCTCCTTGAGTGGTGGCTGCAGGCTCCTCTTATAGCCCACCCAAAAGTGCTCCAGGTGGTAATTAGCCTAATTAGGCTGCACTTCCTGGTGTGGCTGCATCACAGCCCAGACAAGCTTGTTAAGTCGTTCAGCATTAGCTCCGGTGTTCCACGATTGCGGCCCCGATACTGCCCAGGGGGGGATGCCACTATGTGTTCCAGGGAACGTAATGAGCCTCCCATGGCAGCTTCCACAGATTCACTGCCATAGGTTGACATGGGCCCCAGCCATCTGTCACAACAGTTAAAAGTTAAGCAAAAGAAACTTCACCAAGGCGTACATGCTGACTGTTCTTTTGCCACAATTTACCTCTTACAAGCAATTTTAGAAGGAAAATAATGTGCTTACATCATGCAGATGATAGTTGTATGGTTCAAGTTCAAATTTAGACTAAGTTTCCTTAATTGTTGACCGGATATAATCCTATACGGATGAAAGTTTCTTGTTTGACCCTTTTGAATATTTGATGCTGCTTTTACACTGTGTCTCCAGAAGGGGGCAATCACTCCCATGGATTGTGTTCTTTATTGATAACAGAACAGACTTCAGCCATACACATTGCTTTAGTAACCGTGGCGGAAGTAATCAGACTAGAGCAATATGGTACAAAAACAGATATATGTATTTAAATTGCTTTAAAAGATAACTTCCACTCCTAAAAAATAGTATTTATACACAAATATCCAGGTCTGAGAGAAGCCTTTGGAACAATACAATAGTTATCCTTTTCTTCAGTCGGGTACTATGACGAGTATATGGCAGAGCATTCAGCAGCATGGGACTGCTTCTGGCCTCTCTGTGGTTTCGCTTCATTTTATATACTCAGGTTTTTAAGAGTCTTGCCAGATATGGGCAACTGCGATCTGGGCTGTGCTCTTCTCAGACCAATATAGCACCTTTTACACCTGCTCTAAATCACTCATGTCCTGTGCCTGAAAGTAAAGGGACAGGCCTGCTTCAATTCACCAAAATCCCTGCCCATGTAATTTGTTTACTGAGAAAGCTTTAAAGAGCAGATAGGAGCTCCAGGCTATGGACCAAACAGGATAACTACTTTAGATAGCAGACTCGGGCTCTTGGCTATGTACCAAATATGACAGCTAGCCTGACTGTGCCATCTTCCATCTCTTCTCCCAGTCAAGTTCTCTCTGTCAGCTTATTTGTGTGGTTTGAGCTATAAAATAATGTGTTTGAAATAAACCTCACAGATCAAAGTGGCACACTTCAAACCTATTACTACACACTGCTGTCTATTCTTTATCTGACTTGATCCACAGCAGGTTTGTACATGTCAGAACAGATCTTATTGCTCTGAGCTGTTGGGTTTTACCAGCGTATTGTGTTGACAATGCGTATTTATGCTTTTGCAATTTTTTGGGTGAAAATTGTAACTGTCAGGATTCACAGTTTAAAAAAATGTATATGGTCATCATATCTCTGTTTGTTTTATGTGACTCTTTATAGTTTTTTTGTTTTCTCTGTGATTATTACATATTGTTGTAGGTAGTGGCTTCTTGCTGTTATGATTCATGGGTACTTCTGCTTTTTCTTCTTTTTGTGATTTATTCTGCAATAAACAATGGACTCAGAATCTATTCAGACTCATTCACCGTATGCATGTTATTTTGTTGTAGATTTAATTTTAAATGGATACATTTGCCTTTTTTGCCTATTACCTAAACTCAATAATCTATAAAAACAAAGTCAAAAAACTTGTTTCCGGAAAAGTTAGCAAATTTATTAAAAATCAAAAAACTGAAGTTTCTCATTCATATAGATATTTAGACCCTTGACTCAGTACTTTGTATAAGCCCCTTCAGCAGAGAAGTACAGCTTCAAATCATCTTGTGTAAATCTCTACAAGCTTTCCACACATGGATTTGGACAGTTTATCGTATTCTTCTTGACAAATCCTCTCCAGCTCTGTGTGCTTAATGACTGTAGTGAGCTTACATGTTATTTAACAGCCAGGGTTTGTTTCTTGGCTCATGCATTATTTCTTTTTTACTGTTGTTTTTAATTGTTATTTTCCATGTGTGTATGCAATATGTGTTAATTTTTATCTTACTTAAATATTATTAGATAATTTTGTATGGTGTATACTTGTCTCCTAGCCATGCTTCTCGTATTCTGTGAGTGGAACCCCGAGATGTGGGGCCACATTTATGCTGCTACTGAAAGACCACCCTTTGCCTTTATATTCTGGCAAAAGAGATTGAGTCGTTCAGAGCGTCACTGAGTGTTGTCAAGCATAGATTTCAATTGCAAGTATTGGTTGGCTATCTATTGTTCAATGTATTTTTTTATGGTTTCTTGGATTCTGATTACTGCATTATGGACTGTATTACCCTGCCTTGGGTTGCCTTTTTAAGCATATTTTTGCGATTCTTTTAATTGTTGAAATACATTCCTTTATTTTTAAATTCTCGATGTTGGAGTCCTTGTTAAGCAAGAGGTTTGATGGTTTTCATCTCCCTTTTTGGAGATTTTTTTGGATATTTTGGAAGATTTAAAGTACTTCAAAATTTTAAAGCCAGTCTCTCTTTTTGGGCCAGTGCAGGCTGATGCCTGCATGTGGATTTTGGGTCAGGCTGCAAGGTTTAGGCTTATCTCTGGACAGGCCAGTGAAGGTCATACCCTGGTTTGTGGGTTTTTTTTATAGAATCCTTTCACCCCTTGACATGTAAATGGCATGTAAACAAGAAGTCATAAAGCCAGTTTTAGAACAAGCTGAAACTGAATCATTAGTTGAATCAACCGATAATGATGACAATATGACTTGGTCATCAGCCATGACATGAATAGTGAAACATTTCAGGGGAAATGTGGCATTCACTAAGCATTGCATGTTGTACAATTACACACAATGTGCATGACGCTTGTGCAGATCAGGTACTGATGTTCTACATTCTCATGAACAAGCAACAGAAGACATATATTATAAGAACAGTGTACTGTGGTCACCCAAGTAATTTCACAATGTCCCAGGGAATAATTGGGGAGCCAACCCTGTTTAATTTGCAAGTTTAAATAAACAAGTGCATTATGGCACTGCACAAATGTGAACAGAAAAAAAATGTCATCTCTGGCTTCCATTTAATATCTCTTATCTTTGTAACTAATCATGTCATCATGTCATCTTCTAACACACTAAGTCCTGATCAGGATCAGAGGGGGTGCTAGAGCATATCCCAGTCAGCATAGGGTGCATGGCAAGAATAAACCCAGGACAGGGCACCAGTCCATCGCAGTGCAAACACACATACACACACACACATACCCCAACCTCCCAGTAGAGCCAATTTAGTACCGTCAATCCACCTAACTTGTCTTTGGAATGCATGTCTTTGTAAATAATAGTGGGTTAGTAATTGGGGGGGCTGTTTTCCTATGCTCGGGTCCAAGAATTGACGCCATCTTCCTGGATTGAGTGACTTTTATAATGCCAGGACCAAAAGAGGCAGGATCTTCAATGTACTGTATATATCATGTGCTCTACGTCCTCTCCGGGTGTCTTCTTGGAACTGAAGAGACAGAATGGTTAGCAACAGTGCCCCCCATGTGTACCGAAATGGTATTACCTTCTTGCCCCTTAAAATAATCCTAAAGCACCCATGGTTGACCACGTAAAGAAACACGCCTTTACTGCCCTGATTGCAACATCAAAATACGCCACACACACTACATGTGTCAAATCTGTACCACAACAACAAGGTACACTAGTCATACCTTTACTGTTGTATGTATGTTGACATTTTGATATTTATATGACTCGGCAGGAAAATAGACAACTAAGTTTTTGAGTGTCACAGGGACATGCGTGCAAAAAGTAAAACAAAACAAAATAAAAAATCACAGTCAAAATTCAAATAAGAAGTTGAAAACCAGGCAGGATACGATAATTAATCCCAAAGAACATTACTATAAAGATTATGAAGGATTTATCCGCAGATTGATAAATCTCAGTACAACCGCTAACCTTTTATCCCGCCTGCTGAACTCGCGGTCACAACCTCTGAGACCACGCCCCTAGAAACATTGGATGCGACCCAACACAGTACACAAAATGGCTTCCACTATAGGAAAAGGCTATAAGACCCCAGAATTCAGCTCTGATCACAACAACATGCTTCTGTTACACATAATAACAATTTTTTTTTCTTGTTGAAAGAATTCTACATTTTTGATTTGTTTTATAGGGGTAAATATAATTCTACGGAGGCGACTATATTCCTGCTTGCCATGGTGCCAGAGAATAGCAACATGTTGCATGTTGCTTGGAAATGCAAGTAAGAATTTTTCTGTAGCCTGCAAATATGGCAATATGACTATGACTACTACTACCATTAACTGAATCTACTCAGATGAGAAAAGCCAGAGTTTATTGTTGTAGCAGCAAGTACAATCCATCCATCCATTTTCCAACCCGCTGAATCCGAACACAGGGTCACGGGGGTCTGCTGGAGCCAATCCCAGCCAACACAGGGCACAAGGCAGGAACCAATCCCGGGCAGGGTGCCAACCCACCGCAGGACACACACAAACACACCCACACACCAAGCACACACTAGGGCCAATTTAGAATCGCCAATCCACCTAACCAGCATGTCTTTAGACTGTGGGAGGAAACCGGAGCGCCCGGAGGAAACCCACGCAGACACGGGGAGAACATGCAAACTCCACGCAGGGAGGACCTGGGAAGCGAACCCAGGTCTCCAGGTCTCACAACTGCGAGGCAGCAGCGCTACCCACTGCGCCACCATGCCGCCCAGCAAGTACAATACGTATATAAACTCTGGATTGCACTAGTCTGTGTCTTTTATGCACAGAAAATATTATTTTTTAATGTGTTTCTTCTTTTTCTTTTCTAACAAAGCCTACCATAAACAAGCAGAATGAATATCAAAATACATTAATCTTTCTTTAAGTCAATATTATATTTAAATGCTCTCTCCTTGAAACAGTGAATAAAGATTCATACTCTGAAATGATTAATTTTCAAACATTAAACATCCTTACATTGAGCTGTGTTTGACTTAATTCAAAATAATAATAGTGCAATGGAAATTTATTGCAGCACAACTTTAGATTGGAGTGTCTGTCTATATTTCAAATTACCATCACCCAATGCAAATTACCCTTTCTTGCACTCATATACTGTTCAGATGCCCCATTATTTCCTCCCATACCTATTATCTTTTAAAAGAATAAGGTCCTCATTTTCATATTAATTGCATCAGTTAACCGAGATAATTCCCTTAAATTAAAAAGAGTGAATCATTAAAATGGCAATGGTGTCTCCCTTTTTAGGCAACAAATGTAAGAAACAGATGACTTTAGTTTCACTTTCTAGCAGTGTAATTGCTTATCATACGGAACAGCAGCAGGCTGCTGAAATACCTTTATTTATTTAAGTCATGTCTCTGGCCAATTGAAAATTAGTCACTTGCATATCTGAGAAAAGCAGATTGCTGTGCTGCCAGCCAACTTGGTTGAAGGGTACCCTGGAGAACATCAAAACAAAAAAAGCACAAATGCATTTTGAATATGAACTATGAGAAACAAGCTGCAATAACTTAAAATTCCCTGAGGATGTTGTAAACTTAAGATGTGAAAAATGAAACCTACTTTGCTGTTGTTTTTCTTTATCCTCTGGATATTGTCTGCGTGCCCAGTGTATTAAGAGCTGTTTGGATTCTGCAGTGCTGCATACCATAAATGAGAAGAGAAATATGTGTTCAGGCCTCTATTAGAGGTTTAGAAAGTGCTTCTCATTGCAAGAAGTCAAAAGAACTATGGTCAGTTCCTTTCTTTAGGATGGCACACCTTTTTGTTTTTTGTAATTATGTTATAGCTATTATGGTGTAATACTTGCTAAAGTATATTCATGAATATTTTACTTTCATTTAATTAGGGTGAGCTTTATTAGCATGCAGCATTACGCTTGGTCTGTCTCCTGCATCTTTTAAAGGATTTAGCCAATAGATATTATGCATACTCATCAAGGAACGTGGGATATTATAGACTTCAAATTTGTCAGAAAGACAAAATATTGAATATCTTTTCTGCATGCATAATCCTATATGGCTACAAGAATAAATCATTTCTAAGATGATTTAAATCATGCCTCCTCACATTAACGAAGAGGATGCGTTTAATTCACAACTTCTTCTTAATAAAATGAATTTCTTTGAATTCTGACATATTACACTTAAACAAAAGTCACACTGGAAGTCAGGCCCACATCTTCTATACACGCATCTTGGGTGGACCAAGGCCACATGTAAAGAAAGCAGGAATCAAGTGTTTCCGGAAATGAACCCCACCCAATTCAAGGCCTCACATTGTAGAGTACACTGTGAAAAGAAAATATGCAAACAGAACATTAGAATATTAGAACAATGTAGAATGAGCACAGGCCATTCAGCCCAATAAAGCTTGCCAGTCTATCCACCTAATTCTTACAAATAAACATCAAGTCTAGTTTTGAAAATCCCTAAAGTCTTACTGTCTACCATGCTACTTCGTAGCTTATTCCAAGTGTCTGTGGTTTTTTGTGTAAAGAAAAACATTCTAATGTTTGTACGAAATTTACCCTTAACAAGTTTCCAACTGTGTCCCATGTTCTTGATGAACTTATTTTAAACAGTCTCAATCTACTGTACTAATTCCATTCATAATTTTAAACACTTCAATCATGTCAACTCTCAAACTTTTTTCCTTAAACTGAAAAGGCTCAGCACTTTTAATCTTAAATTCATAATTCATCCCCTGTAGCCCTTGAATGATCCTAGTCGCTCTTCTTTGGACCTTTTCTAGCACTGATATGCCCTTTTTGTAGTCTGGAGACCAAAACTGCACACAGTACTCAAGATGAGTCCTCACCAGTGCATTATAAAGTTTGAGCATAACCTCCTTGGACTTGTACTCCACACATCGTGCTATATAACCTAACATTCTGTTAGCCTTCTTAATGGCTTCTGAACACTGTCGGGAAGTCGATAGCTTAGAGTCCACTATGATTCCTAAATCCTTCTCATAAGGTGTACTCTCCATTTTCCAAATGCCCATTGTGTATTCAAACCTAACATTTTTACTTTCTACGTGTAATACTTTACATTTACTGACATTAAATTTCATCTGCCACAAATCTGCCCCAGCCCCTCTGTAATGGTTCAACAGATTCTACGAGTAGTGTCCGTGTTCAATAATTTATCTACCTGAGTATGAAAGAAAGTAGCAAGCATGTCGAAACAAGTCTAGAGAAGTTATGACATGTATCAGGGTTACTCATGAAAGAAACAGGATGTCAGGAGAGTCCTCGTGCGAATAAAGTAAAAAAATGCTAGATTTGGAGCAACATCTATTGATACAATTTCTCACAAAAGAAAGGAAACAGCCAAAGGAGATCCAAGAACTCATGACTGCAGATTATGGCGAGTCTGCCTCATCATCCGACAAAGTAAAATTTTGGAGCAAGTAGTTTAGCAAGTTGGGTAGAGAGCCCACTGAAAATGACCCTCACATTGGACGGCCTGTGGAAGCAATTTCCACAGAAATGTGCAAGAAAGTTGAGGAATTAATTTTGTCGGATAGACAATTTAAGGTTTCTCGAATAGCTGAAGAAATAGGTATCTTGGCAGGTACAGTTTGGAAAATAATTCATGAAAACTTAGGCATGTCAAAAGTCTGCGCTAGAGGAATTCCAGGAATACTGACACCATGTCAGCAGGCCATGAGTCTCCAGTGCTGTCAGGAGAACTTGGAGGTGCTCCATGAAGACCAAGTGAATTTTTTTTCATTGTCTTGTGACTGGAGATGAGACTTGGGTCTATCACAGAGATCATGAGTCCAAAATGGAGTTGATACAGTGGTAGCACAAGTCATCCCCCACTCCAAAAAAGTTCATGACAGAAAAATCTCCAGTCAAACTCATGGCAACTGTCTTCTGGGATACTGAAGGACTTTTGCATCTGTAGTTCATGCCACACAAGACAACCATAACCGGGGAGATTTACACAATAATCATTTTACTGAAATCAATCAAGGAGAAAAGACAAGGAAACCTCACAGCAGGCGTGACAATGTCACATGTCACGTCCGTCACAGGCTGCCATCCGAGAATGTGGGTTACAGCAGCTGAACCATCCACGCTACAGTCCTGATTTGGCTCCCACAGATTATTTCCTGTTCCAAGTTTTGAAGAAATCTCTCTGTGGACAGCAGTTTTCAAGTGATGAAGATGTCAAGGCAGGTGTGACATCCTGGTTTGAAGATCAAACAAAAGATTTTACTCAAAGGGGTTAAAGTCATTGCAAGAAGATTGTATGAAGCTAACAGTGGACTATATTGAAAAATAAACATTTTTTTTTGAGAACTCTTTTCTTTCTTACTGAGGTAGATAAATTATTGAATGCCCCTCGTTATCTGCCAATCTTCCTAGCTTGGTATCATCTGCAAACTTGGTCAGCTTGTAATTTATATAATATCCAAATCATTTCTAAATATTAAAAATGCATGCATAGTGCTATAGCATGGCTAGCACTAACCCCTGTGGAACACCACTCTTAGCATCAGCCAATTCTGAGATGGTTCCTCTCACCATCACCCTCTGCTTCCTGTGTCTGAGCCAATTCTGCACCCATCTAAAAATATCAAACACTTGGAAAAAGAGTGAGAGAATTGGGCAGGAAATTAAACAAGCTCAAAGAAGCAGACAAAACTCATGCTTGAAAGTCAGACAAGAGAGTAAACTGTGTAGTGTTAAGAAAAATAGAATTACAAAGTCAATACTCCAAAATGCTAAACAGAAGTCAAAAAACCAAAAGTAACAAGAAGCAATCCCTAACCAAATTTTAGAAGCATGGATTGTTGTTTGGAAATATTCAAAAGCTTTGATGTTTTAGGTTGTATACAGCCTTAATAAACATATTGGGTTCAATGTGTGTCACTTGACCAGCAAATGGTCTAGCAAAAATAAATAAAATGGACGGAGGATCTACTTGTTTTCACAAAGCTTATAAAAATGGGGATCAGTAATATGGGCATGTGGAGTATCATTTCAGTATATTCCAAGGATGCTGATCATGAATATGACAATATTTTTGGCATTTGATACTTTACCAGTGGCCCTATCCCACTAAAAGCCACTTCCAGAAGACTAAAAATGACAAATATCAAACAAATGCATGTGGTGTTTCATTTTCGAGTATTTCAAGGTCTGTGATTTTTTTTTATTTTTGATCCTGCACTAGGGATCAAACTCCTCTATGGACCTTGCAAGCCTTACCTAGCAGGGGTGCCCTCAGAATGGAAGGACTGGGGGAAGAGAACATGCACAGGGCATTATCTCCCCTGGAGCGCTAAATGGCACCCCCTCTGGGTGGCAGCAGTGCCTTGGATTCACACAGGGCAGCATGGGATATGGAGTTCCTCAACTTTGCCCTGTTAGGACTCTCCTGTGTTGGAGATAAAGGAGCTGCCTGCCTCACAAGGACAAGCCAGAGTCAGGAAGAAGGTGGAGAACACTTACAAGGAGAAGTGGAGGAGGCAGTGACTAAGAGAGAGAGAGAAGACAAAAAGTGTACTATCTTGTGCTTTATTATACTTGTGGAAGTTGTGGCAAGAAACATGTATTGTGGAAGAGTTCCCCACAATAAAAGACTCTTTGTGCTTTTAACTTGTGTCCGTGCATGCTTGTGTTGGGTGTTTGGGGAGCTAGAGCACCCCCTGGTGTCCACAACCTCTATCAAAGGGCGACAAATGAAAATTTCTATTACATTCAAGAACATTTACACTTTAAACATTTAAACTGAAGCACATATTTTAATATTTCTAATATTTGACTCAAGTATTTTTGTTTATTATGTACTTCTGTCTCATGAAATAAATCATTACATTTCTTATAAACACCTCAAATGAGGTTGCTTAATTCAGACTAATACAGACTTTTTCTGTTTAATTGTTTTTTCGTTTTTTTAATTAGTTTTTCACAATTTTATGTAATTTCTATGTATGATGCAGTAATTGTGTTCTGTGGGTGGTATTAAAAAATAAGAGGAAACTCTAATGTCATCACTGAAGTGTGAAGGAGGCAATTGTAAGTAATGTTTGTATGGATTTAATAGTTTCTCCCTCTCTCCTCTTTGTGGTTTTGTTTTTGGATTTTTAATTTTGGATTTTCTACTGAGACTTGATTCCTTTAGATTGCCCTTCAGGCAACCCCTTTTTGCTCTCTTGATCAATGTTATTATATTTTATATTTTTCTGAATAAATAATGTGATTTACAAAGATTCTTCAATTTGGATTGTCCCTTCAAGCCAGAATTTCTCTCTCTTGATTTTTGGATATTTTGGGATATTAACAGGATTGGGTTAAGCCTCTTCTGAACTGGCCAGAAAATGTCCTGACTTGCTTTAGTGTCTTTTGGAGGCTTCACACATTCTTTTCACTAAGTCATGACAGCATATCCATAAACAAAACCAGAAAATTGCTTGGTTACATGTAAATAACTGCTACATGAATGACACTCAGCTAGAAGTGAACTAATTATGAAGGGCCTGGTTTCCTGAAATAATTAGCTTGGCACATGGCATATAAATTTAGTATCATTTAAATAAATATATATGTTATTGTAGATCTGTATTGTTATTTCATGGTTTCCCTCATTCTTTTTGAGTTTTGGATATAGAAGCCATTGCCACTAGTGTTGTGCTTATACAAGCTGAAAGCCTGCTACTAATGTTTAAGTTAAGGGTGTGTTTTGCTTTACAGGGCATTATTTTGAGGTCTAAGGCTAAACTTTGGAGACTAAGCGTTAATTTGAATTTGAGAGCTGGGCAGATTACAACACACACAGACTACCAGCCAGATAACTCAACAAACATTTTGGCAGGACTTTACATAAGTACCTTGTATTACAATGTACAATTACCTAATAATTATCTGCTTAACTAGAGTATAATTAGGCTTTATTACATTATATTTAGGGGTTGCCACAGTGGATCATCTTCTTCCATATCTTTCTGTCCTCTGCATCTTGTTCTGTTACACCCATCACCTGCATGTCCTCTCTCACCATATCCATAAACCTTCTCTTAGGCCTTCCTCTCTTTCTCTTGCCTGGCAGCTCTATCCTTAGCATCCTTCTCCTAATATACTCAGCATCTCTCCTCTGCACATGTCCAAACCAACGCAATCTCGCCTCTCTGACTTTGTCTCCCAACCGTCCAACTTCAGCTGACCCTCTAATGTCCTCATTTCTAATCCTGTCCATCCTTGTCACACCCAATGCAAATCTTAGCATCTTTAACTCTGCTACTTCCAGCTCTGTCTCCTACTTTCTGGTCAGTGCCACTGTCTCCAACCCATATAACATAGCTGGTCTCACTACCGTTCAGTAGACATTCCCTTTCACTCTTGCTGATACCCGTCTGTCACAAATTACTCCTGACACTCTTCTCCACCCATTCCACCCTGCCTACACTCTCTTTTTCACCTCTCTTCCACAATCCCCATTACTCAGTACTGTTGATCCCAAGTATTTAAACTCATCCACCGTCACCAACTCTACTCCCTGCATCCTCACCATTCAACTGACCTCCCTCTCATTTACACACATGTATTCTGTCTTGTTCCTACTGACCTTCATTCCTCTCCTCTCTAGAGCATATCTCCACCTCTCCAGAGTCTCCTCAACCTGCTTCCCTACTATTGCTACAGATCACAATGTCATCAGCAAACATCATAGTCCACGGGGACTCCTGTCTAATCTTGTCTGTCAACCTGTCCATCACCATTGCAAATAAGAAAGGCTCAGAGCTGATCCCTGATGTAATCCCACCTCCACCTTGAATGCATCTGTCACTCCTACCGCAGACCTCACCACTGTCACGCTTCCCTCATACATATCCTGTACAACTCTTACATACTTCTCTGTCACTTCTGACTTCCTCATACAATACCACAACTCCTCTCGAAGCACCCTGTCATATGCTTTCTCCAGGTCCACAAAGACGCAATGCAACTCCTTCTGGCCTTCTCTATACTTCTCCATTAACACCCTCAGAGCAAACATCGCATCTGTGGTGCTCTTTCTTGGCTTGAAACCATATTGCTGCTCACTAATCATCACCTCACTTCTTAAACTAGCTTCCACTACTCTATCCCATAACGTCATGTGTGGCTCATCAATTTTATTCCCCTGTAGTTACTGTAGTCTTGCATATCCCCCTTATTCTTAAATATTGGCACCAGTACACTTCTGTCTACTCCTCAGGCATCCTCTCACTTTCCAAGATTCCATTAAATAATCTGGTTAAAAACTCCACTGCCATCTCTCCTAAACACCGCCATGGTTCCACAGGTATGTCATCTGGACCAACGGCCTTTCCATTTTTCATCCTCTTCATAGCTCTCCTTACTTCCTCCTTGCTAATCCATTGCACTTCCTGATTCACTATCTCCATATCATCCAACCTTCTCTCTCGTTCTCTTCATTCATCAGCATCTCAAAGTACTCGTTCCATCTACTCAACACACTCTCCTCATTTGTGAGTACATTTCCATCTTTATCTTTTATTGCCCTAACCTGCTGCACATCTTTCCCAGCTCTGCCCCTCTGTCTAGCCAATTGGTACAGGTCCTTTTCTCCGTCTTTAGTGCCCAACCTCTCATACAACTCATCATACGCTTTTTCTTTAGCCTTCGCCACTTCTCTCTTCACCTTGCGCCTTATCTCCTTGTACTATTGTCTACTTTCTGCATCTCTCTGACTATCCCACTTCTTCTTTGCCATCCTCTTCCTCTGTATACTCTCCTGTACTTCCCCATTCCACCACCAGGTTTTCTTTTCCGCCTTCCTCTGTCCAGATGTCACGCCAAGCACCCTTCTTGCTGTCACCCTTA
This sequence comes from Erpetoichthys calabaricus, assembly GCF_900747795.2. Classification (NCBI taxonomy): domain Eukaryota; kingdom Metazoa; phylum Chordata; class Cladistia; order Polypteriformes; family Polypteridae; genus Erpetoichthys; species Erpetoichthys calabaricus. Next base: position 96,661,636 of record NC_041398.2, on the reverse strand, counting down.
CTACTTCTGCTGTAGTTTCCCAACTGTCTGGTAATTCTTCACTACCACCCAATGCCTGTCTCACCTTCTCTCTAAATTCAATCTTGCAGTCTTCCTTTTTCAACTTCCACCATTTGATCCTTGGCTCTGCCCCCACTCTCTTCTTCTTCTTGATCTCTAACGTCATCCTACAGACCACCATCCTATGCTGCTTAACTACACTTTCCCCTGCCACTACTTTGCAGTCTTCAATCTCCTTCAGATTGACTCTTCTGCATAGGATGTAATCAACCTGTGTGCATCTTCCTCCACCTTTGTACGTGACCCTATGTTCCTCCCTCTTCTTAAAATTCGTATTCACCAGAGCCATGTCCATCCTTTTGGCAAATCAACTATCCTCTGACCTTCTTCATTCCTCTTCTTGACACCATACCTACCCATCACCTCCTTGTCTCCTCTGTTCCCTTCACCAATATGTCCATTGAAATCCGCTCCAATGACCACTTTCTGTCCCTTAGGTACACTGTTCATCACTTCATCCAACTCACTCCAAAAATCTTCCTTATCATCCATTGCCCACCCAGCTTGCGGGGCATATGCACTAACAACATTCATCATCACACCTCCAATTTCCAGCTTCATGATCATTACTCTGTCTGACACTCTTTTCACCTCCAAAACACTTTGACAAACTGTTCCTACAGAATAACCCCTACTTAATTTCTCCTCCTATCCACACCATGATAGAACAATTTGAATCCACCTCTGATCCACCTGGCCTTAATCCCCTTCCATTTAGTCTCTTGCACACACAATACAGTATATCAACCTTCCTTCTCTCCATAATATCGGCTAACTCTCTCCCCTTACCAGTCATACTGCCAACATTCAAAGTTCCTACCCTCAGTTCCACTCTCTTTACTTCCCTCCTCTCCTCCTGCCTCTGGACACGTCTCCCCCCTCTTCTTCTCCTTCTTCTTCTTCTTCACCCAACAGTAGCCCACTTTCCGCCAGCACCCTGTTGACTAGCAGTACTGCTGGCGGTTGTTGTTAACCCGGGGTTCAATCGATCTATAGACCCAAAATAATGGTTGTTACACATTTATCATTCTTATTCAAGATTTGTTTACTTACTTTTAATATGATCCAAGATAAAACACAAACATAGTAGACAGATACACAGTAATAAAACCCAGATACATTGTATGTGTAGTTACTCTACAAACAGCCTGAACATTACCGTAGCTCTGATTTCCATGCTAGGGTGCCTTCGTTAGCCATTTCACAGAAAAGAGAATTTAACAAGCAGGGAGAATGGGATTTCAAAGTGAGTAAATTTCAAGTTCTTGTTATTTCTAGTGCACAGAGCTAATCTCCCTTTCCATTATAAACTAGAGTCTGTGCTGTATTTTGCAGCCGGTCCCTTGGCTTGATAGATTGGGGCGACTATTAACTTTGCCGTATATGTCATACCAGCCCTCAGTGGAGTTCCTTTCTTCTTAACATGTGCAAGTAGACTGAACCATACTTCCAGAGTTTCTCTTTTATACTGGTGTCGGGTCACATGATCAGAAATAATGTGGTGTTCAAACGCTGTGAGGCAGATTTGCCACCTGCTGTCTTCCAGTTCCATCCTGTGACATGCCCATTTTCTGGTACGTCTTCAACTTGACTGAAAAGAGGGCAGAACACACTTTGAGGATTCTGGAGTCTTGCCTATTTTCTCTGTTGAGTTTCCCCAGGTTCTTATATTGCAGCCAATTGTGACTGTAGACAGTTTAGTGCTTAGCAATTACTATACAAGTACACTGTAATAAGAGATTTAATGTAAATATATCCTGAAAAAATACACTTAATACACAGTTATCCCCTAAGATTGTCAGGTGAATGTGTATCTTTTTCTCCACCTCAAATCCTAGTAGCTCTTATTAGATGTTAGGGGATATGCTTAATGAATTAGTGCAGCTCCTTTTTACATAACCTTTTTCTGCTTACAGCATGCAGATCATATGAGATCAAGCAAGGTTTTAAATCGACAAGCTTGTTTTATCCTATTGGGCTTTCATGCTCATCTTTGAAAATAGGTAATTTTGTTTTTCAAATTGACATCTTAAAACAAATTGTTTAATTACTGACTTGGACAAGTTAGTAAGTCTGAAAATGTAACAGTTCATGTTGTGCTTTATACTCTGTTTATGCGTGGGCAAAAGAGAAAGTGACTAAGCTGCAGAGTTACAAGAAACTGTGGCAAATATTTATTTTAACTACCAAATAAAACATCTACATATGCTGCAGTGTTTCCAACTCTGCCTCAGGAGTGCAGGTGAAGGCAGGAGGTCTGTGCCTGACATCAGTATGCTTGCTTTTGACAAAATTAATCATTTTTATTCGGACATATTTATTTAACTCCCAGTTTGCCTTTGGTGATGCATTTCATAAGGAAAAAAAACCTCACAACAGTATGCCACAGTACACTCCAAGCTCCAGAGCTAGCCACAGATTATCTGTAGTTGACTGTATTACACTCCTAGGCTTTAATTTTATGTTAACAGCTCAGAAATGTAGCAACAATCATGTGTAATTTATTATCACACAAGAAGTTGTTCATTTAAATTCGGTAGAAATAACTTGTTTCTTGCATATGATATAAAAATACCTTTATTATATATTTGACTTATGCTTATTTCTTTTTTTTATTTATAATTATATTGATTTTGTTGTAATCATTCCATACAAATAGATACATATATACAAAAAATAGGATAGAAAACAAATCAACCCCCACCCCTGAGAAAGAGAGCATGGCCAACGGAGTAAAACTTAAAGCTAGTAAAAATACATAAATTGATGAGTTTAATAGGCGGATAAAGATAAACGGAGAAGAAAAAGAAATGGGAAGAAAATCTACTTCCTCAGTGCTTTAAGAACTTATTCTAAAATATTATTGATTAGATCCTGCCAGGTTTTGGAAAAGTTCTGCACAGATCCTCTGACTGAAAATTTGATTTTTTCCAATTTCAAATAGTATTAAACATCAGTTACCCACTGACTTAAAAGAGGAGAGTTAGGATTCTTCCAGTTTAGCAAAATAAGTCTGCGTGCCAATAGTGTAGTAAAGGCAATCACAGTTTGTTTGTCCTTCTCCACTTTAAGCCCATCTGGAATTACACCAAACATAGCTGTTAGTGGATTAGGAGGGATTGGGACACCAAGGCTGTCTGAAAGGCACTTAAAAATTTTTGTCCAGAATGATGTTAATTTGGTGCAGGCCCAAAACATGTGAGCCAGTGAGGCTGGGACTTGATTGCAGCCTTTCGTAGGTTGGATCTTGCCCTGGAAACATTTTGGACAGTTTTAAGCAAGACAGATGTGCTTGATATATAATTTTGAGTTGAACAATTGTATGCTTTGCGCATATGGAGCTCGAGTGAATTCTCTGCATTGCTACCTTCTACTCCTTTTCTGATATGTTGAGTGAGAGATCTTTTTTCCATTGTCCTCTTGGATCATTGAAAGGGAGGGACTGTAAAATATGTTTTATATATTGCAGAAATGCTGTCTGAGTCCTCGAAACTGAGCAATATTTTTTCCAGCATAGAGGAAGGTAGGAGATGAGGAATATCAGGCAAGTCCTGTTTAACAGAGTTTCTAATTTGAAGATAGTGAAAGAAATGTGTTGCTGGAAAGTTCAATTTGGAATGTAATTGCTCATAGGATGCAAAGACGTTGTCTATATAAAGATCCAGATATTAAAACTGCATATGTTTGCGAGGGTTGAAAAAGGTGGTTCTCATGCAGAGGTGCCACAGATAAAAGATTCTCCACCTTAAAATGCTTTCTACATTGGTTCCATATTCTGAGTGACTGGAGCACAATTGGATTGTTAGTATATTGGCGATAACTTGTATTAATTGGGGCACAAAGCAGGGAATATAAAGGAGTACTGCAGAATTTTATTTCTATTGCGGACCAAGCCTGTGTATGTTCATCTGTTTGTGTCCAGGTTTTAATAACTTGTATGTTTGCTGCCCAATAATAAAACTGAAAGTTAGGTAGAGCCATGCCACCTTCTGCCTTAGGTCTTTATAGGGTCGCTCTTTGGATACATGGATGTTTTGAGTTCCAAATAAATTAGGTTATGGTTGAATCTAATTGCTTAAAAAATTATTTATTGATGTATAGTGGAAAGTTTTGAAATAAAAAGAGAAGCTTAGGAAGGATATTCATCTTAATAATGCTAATTCTTCAAGCTAGAGTGAGATGAAGGGTTGACCATCTATGCAAGTCTTGCTTAATTTTTTCACTTATGCTTATTTCTACCTTTGTTTAGGATAATTAACTCTGGCATCCATTACATCTCAAATTTGTTAAATTGCAGAGTTGCTATATTTAGATAGATGTCACTGAAGCTGCTACTCTGTCTGGAGATGACACTGTTTAGTGGATGCAGTGGATTCTCCTTGATTGACAGGAGCCTGCTGAGCGCCCGTCGCTCTGCCACAGATGTCAAGCTCCATGCCTACAATAGAGCCTGCCTTCCTCACCAGTTTGTCCAGGCGTGAGGTGTCCATCTTCTTTATGCTGCCTCCCCAACACACCACTGCGCAGAAGAGGGTGCTCGCCACAACCGTCTGATAGAACATCTGCAGCATCTTATTGCAGATATTGAAGGACGCCAACCTTCTAAGGAAGTATAGTCGGCTCTGTCCTCTCTTGCACAGAGCATCAGTATTGGCAGTCCAGTCCAATTTATCATCCAGCTGCACTCCCAGGTATTTATAGGTTTGCACCCTCTGCACATAGTCACCTCTGATGATCACGGGGTCCAGGAGGGGCCTGGGCCTCCTAAAATCCACCACCACCTCTTTGGTTTTGCTGGTGTTCAGGTGTAGGTGGTTTGAATCACACCATTTAACAAAGTCCTTGATTAGATTCCTATACTCCTCCTCCTGCCCACTCCTGATGCAGCCCACGATTGCAGCGTCATCAGCGAACTTTTGTACGTGGCAGAAATCCGATGTGTATAGGCTGAACAGGACCGGAGAAAGTACAGTCCCCTGTGGCGCTCCTGTGTTGCTGACCTGCAGTTCCCAAGACGCACATACTAAGGTCTGTCTGTAAGATAGTCCACGATCCATGCCACCAGGTATGAATCTACTCCTATCTCTGTCAGCTTGTCCCTAACGAGCTGAGGTTGGATGGTGTTGAAGACACTAGAGAAGTCCAGAAACACAATTCTTACAGCAACTGTCTCTGTCCAAGTGAGAGAGGGATCGGTGCAACATATAGATGATGGCATCCTCCGCTCCCACCTTCTCCTGGTATGTGAACTGCAGAGGGTCGAGGGCGTGGCGGACCTGTGGCCTCAGGTGGTGAAGCAGCAGCCGCTCCATGATCTTCATCACATGTGATGTCAGAGCGACAGACCGGAAGTCATTCAGCTCACTAGGATGTGATACCTTTGGGACTGGGGTGATGAAAGATGTTTTCCAAAGCCTCGGGACTCTCCCCTGTTCCAGGCTCAGGTTGAAGATGTGCTGTAGAGGACTCCCCAGCTCCAGCGCACAGGCCTTCAGCAGTCGTGGCGATACTCCATCTGGACCCAGTGCTTTGCTGGCACGAAGTATCCTCAGCTCTCTGCTTACCTGGGCAGCTGTAATTGTGGGTGGGGGGAAACTCTCTCCTATGCTGGTATCAGCAGAAGGATGGGTGGAGTGTGCAATACTCCAAGGTGAGAGTGGGTTAGGGTGGTCAAACCTGTTAAAGAAGTTGTTCATCAGGTTTGCTCTCTCCACATCACTCTCAATGGTGGCACCCCACTTCGAGCTGCAGCCAGTGATGATCTTCATCCCATTCCACACTTCCTTCATGCTATTATTCTGCAACTTCTGCTCCAGCTTTCTCCTGTACTGCTCCTTTGCCTCCCTGAGCTGGACTTGGTGTTCCTTCTGCATGCACTTGAGATCATGCTGATCACCGCCTTTAAAAGCCCTTTTCTTCTGGTTCAAAAGGCCCTTGATGTCACTTGTAATACATGGCTTGTTGTTAGCATAGCAGCATACTGTTCTTACTGGAACTACAATGTCCATACAAAAGTTGATGTAGTCAGTAGTGCAGTCAACAACCTCCTCAATGTTCTCACTATATGATCCCTGCAGGATATCCCAGTCTGTAGCTCCAAAGCAGTCTCTCAGAGCCTGCTCTGCCTCAGGGGACCACTTCCTGAATGAGAGTATGGTTGTAGGTAGCTCCCTCACTCTTGGTTTGTAGTGAGGCTGAAGCAGAACCAGGTTATGATCTGCTTTCCCAAGTGCAGGCAGCGGGGTTGCGCTGTATGCATCTTTAACGTTTGCATACAGTAGATTAATAGTCCTTATTCCCCGGGTATTACAATCCACATACTGGGAGAAGGCAGGTAATGTTTTGTCCAGCGTCACATGGTTAAAGTCTCCCGCGATTAGCACAAGCGCCTTGGAGTGCTGCGTTTGCAGTTTAGCAACAGCAGAATGGATGATGTCACCCGCTATCTCCACGTCTGCCTGAGGAGGGATGTATACAACAACAATGACATGTCCAAACTCTCTGGGTAAGTAATAGGGATGCAAACTTATGGCCAACAGTTCAATGTCCCTGCAGCAAGTGGAGATTTTGACGTTTACATGTTCAGAGTTGCACCACCTTGTATTGACACAGAGAGCGAGACCTCCTCCTTTCCGCTTCCCGCAGGTAATTGCGTCTCTGTCCGCTCTAACTGTGCTAAACCCAGGTAGCTCCACGTTAGCATCTCGGATGGTAGTTGTTAGCCACATTTCACAAAAACACAACAAACTGCATTCTCTGTAGGTCCTGACATTTTTTACCAGCGCGGCCAGTTCATCAGTCTTATTTGGTAGTAAGTTCACATTTCCCAAGATCACAGAAGGCACCGAAGGTTTGTAGCGCCACTTTCTCGCAAGCCGCTTTGCCTTTAGCTTAGCGCCAGCTCTGCTGCCATGATACCGTCTTATTACCTCATCAGGTAAATAGGGAACCACACCGGCGCAGGCATTTGTTCTCAGCGCTTGAAGTGGACTACCTGAATAGACGAGTCTCGGCGTGTAAAAATCCATGTCCAAGTAGTAAAAAGTGTCCAGGAAACGAGTCCACATAAAAGAAAGTGGTAGGAGTGATCAGTCGGCTGCTCCCATTAGGGGCTGCCACAGCGGATCATCTTCTTCCATATATTCCTGTCCTCTACATCTTGCTCTGTCACACCCATCACCTGCATGTCCTCTTTCACCACATCCATATACTTTCTCTTAGGCCTTCCTCTTTTCCTCTTGCCTGGCAGCTTAATCTTTAACATCCATTTTCCAATATACTCAGCATCTCTCTTCTGCACATGTCCAAACCAAATTAGATTAGAAGAGATAAACTGTTTTAATCCCAAAGGAACATTTTGATCATCATTTAAGATACAATATATATAAAAATTACATTTTTAGCATAATATTTTATAAACACTGAAGTGTACAGTATAAATAGTTTTGATTTTCTCAACAACAAAAAACATTCTAAGCAATGTATGCTCTCTGAATTATTTCTGACACTGAAAAGCTATATTGCTTTGGGGTCATACAGTAATTCTAACTTAAATTGCTGACTTGCTAAACATCCGCTTTGATGTTTTATGCTTACTGTACAACAAAATTTAATGATAAGAACTAATTTTATTCTCTCTGTAATGTGACATACTGTACTGTGCTGAGCACTGCCATTAGTTTTCAAATACTATTGAGGATATTATATACATATTTTATACTTTAGTTATAAAAAATAAAGGAAATTTAATTACAAAACAGCTTGATGTACTTGAGTGCACGCATTATATTCTCAAAGAATACTTACTAGTAGTATGTTCATGTTTTCAGACCTATAATGCAATTCAGTATGTGACACAATATCTAGTATTTGACTGAGTTTGACAGGTTAAGAAATTAAATGAAAAGATTACCAGTTGCAATGCAGTATACTTTAAAAGTAACTAAGATTTTCTTCCCAAACAATAAGTTTTCTAATACAAGAAGAAACATAAAATCTGAGTGCATTTTTGGCAAGAAGTTGTATCAGTTACAGGGTATTTTGTTTCAGGTTAAACCATTATTTAATCTTTCTGTAGATTCAAAAGCTTAAGAGAGCTTAATACACTTTTTATAAATATATATCATTTGTATCTTGTAAAGCTTTACAAATACCTCTTCATGCCTAAATTAAGAGACTTAAAAATGCTTGTGATGTTCTTCTAGAGGTAAATGTTGTTTATTAAAAGTCTGATTTAAATACTTTCAAGCTTATAAAAATGTTGCAAGGATTCAGTTGATACATTATCCAGTTTGCTCAAAAACCTCAAAGAAGAAGGCATCTTAAATGTATTTTCTAACCCTTTTTGCCTTGTTCAGGGTCATAGGTAGCCAGCATCCAACCCCAGGTGCAGGGCAAGAACCAACACTGGTTGGGTACTATCCATCAGAGGGCACATTCACTCACATCAGGCCAATTTACTGTCACTAATCAACCTAATATTTACATCTTTTAGAGAAGAGTCAGAGTAAAAGCAGTTAAACTCTTGTGGAAACAAGAATAATGTGAACTGTTCTTAAGCTCTGTACACAGAGCACCTGGGGTGGAACTCATACCTAGTCTCCAGAAGCAATGAGAAATCAGCACCCACCACTGCATCGCTGTATTCCCAAAGAGAACCTCATTGGTCTTGTTAATTCATCTAGCTAATTCATACACTGCATTCCTTAAAAAATATGCAAAAAACAGAAAATAAGAACATGCGTTTTAGGTACACCTACATTTATCATGAAGGGTTTTCCAGTTCACATAGGCTTATCAAGAGTGTAACTTTCCACATTCTCCTTTCTTCTTTCTGCGGCAGGCAGTAAAAGACCATACGCATGTTGCTTTATAGAATCTCAGCCACTTTATTTACTAATGCAAGCCAAATACGCACCTTCTGAAAATCTTAACACAAAATAAATTGACAAATAAACATTAAAATGTTTATGTACTGCAAAAATATTAAAAGGAAGAACAGTTACATAATGTTTTACATAGGGTGCTAACTACAATCAGTATACACCATCAGACTATATGAACAAACAGCAATACCAGAGATAGCAAAGAAACAAAGAAATTGTAACATAAAACGAGACTCTTGCAGAATATCCTGGGGTGCTTCTATTCAAAATTTTCTCACTAGCATGCCAAATACACACCTGCTGAAATAAAGACATGAGTACCCATAAATGCACCCAAATCGAAAGCCTACAACACATCTTCTCCCAATGATTGGTTCCAAACTAAAAATTATGTACATATTACGAGGGACGATCAAAAAGTTTCCGCACTTTTTTTTAACTCTGTTTATTAAAATTACATCAGTTTTCTACATAGTCACCAACAACTGCGATGCGACTTTCCCAGCGTTGTACCAACTTTTTAATGTCCGATTACTACTCTTCCCGCCTTCACCATTTCCAATGAAAATATAAAAGTGCAGAAACTTTTTGAACATTCCTCGTATAAAAAAGTGGTGTAACAATTTTGGGAAAATACAAAAAAACAAACCCCAAAGTACAAATGTAACACTGAAAACCAGATTAACCTTGTTACATCAGCACAAAGGAAATAAAGGAGGCATGGGACAGGAAAGCTCCAACAAATGCCAGTGTGGGTAGTTGGGAGTCACTTGGGGGAAATAAGTTTAGAAGATATCACAGACGATTCTCTTGGGGTATTAGATTCTATAACATCAACAGATCCTCGTGGACATTTTACTTTGTCTTATCTTTGATTTCAGGTTTGTTTCAATTTTCCTTTTGTATCTTTGAAAATTCAATTTGAAACCAAACTGTACATGGAATACCTTTAAGTGGGACTTTATTTAAATGTATTCATTTTCAAATTTAGCAAATAAAGACTGCCTAATTTCAAGCAGGATTTGCCTCTATTTTGGAGATTCTTTGATCCTTCTTGCCTCTTGACTCCCTCCGTTTCTGACTAAGACTGACTTAATGAACTAAGTGTCCATAAAAAGTGGTGCACCTCCCTGTATTCCCTTGTTGCCCTGCACATGGCTTGCCTTATAGGTTCCCAACAGGATGTGAAGCGGTTTGATTGAAGATTGCGCACCCTCACTACCACCAATAACAACAACTCCTTTGTGCAAGCACTTCTTTCCATCTATATTTTACTTCTCTCCCACCAATGTATGCACAGTAGAAGGAGTGTTAGGGATAGACAAATGGACAGACCCCATCATCAACAGACAGCCATGGCCTTTTGACTAAATCCACATGTACTATATATTATGTATGTACATTTGTTATATATTAGTTCACTTGGCATGTTGCACATAATATATACAGTATGTAATAGCTATCAAAAAATTTACTGCAGTGTTCATAATGCATTCATTTTGCATTCAGATGATAATAATTATTCTTCCTTTCTCTTTGTTCTTCTAACATAAATTGGTTCCTTCAAACTTTACTCTAAATAATGTGATGCTTTCAGCTTCAGAAAAACAGATTTTTTTCCCACATGAAGATATAAGCATTAGTGAAGTATGTATAATTATAACTTTTGTCTGCCAATTAGATACGCTGGTTTCCTCGACCCTCACATACACAATACATTTTCCACTCTGTCTATTAGGGAACAACATGGCAATAGTCAGAGAATGTTTTATAAAAGATCTGTGCTCAATGTACTATATGTCATTCATTGCATGTAATAGGAATTTTATATTCAAATTAACTGAAATAAAAATATATATATGTAATTTAGATATTATGTACAGTAATGCTAAATATTGCTTTCTGTATTGTATTAAACAGAGAGTGACAGAAATGTTTAGATTCTCATCAGTGTAATGGTACAAAAAAAAAATCAGGAGTAGCGTATTAGTGTAATGCCTTTGTGACCCCCTAAAAGCACTTCAGTACAATCATCTTCATATTCTCATGTGTATGTTGCTTTGCTTAAGAGTTTTCAACATTCTGCAATTTCCCAAAGACCATATTGCTGTTTTTTCACATTTTGTAGATTTTTCTTTACTGCATTCTTTTCATTCTGTATGCTTTCAAGAACAGTGTACATTTTTTATCAAAATTAATCACCCAGACCTTTTAAAAGTTGCATTTTTCTTTCTTTTTGGCATTACAGCTAGTATAAGAAGGAGCTTATAAACTGACATTCTGTTTCATAACACAGATGAAGCTGCAGGACTCTGGTGATGTCTTTTTTTACTCTGGCTTTATGTTTATCTTCTTGATGATTGCATTTTTAGTAATATAGTGAAAGTAAACAATACTTAACAGTACTTCTACAGTATGGTTGACATTACAAACCAACCCTATGTTAGCATTCTACAGTACTTAAATGTGACAATACTGCATTTTTCATCACAGTAGCAATAATCTCCAAACATTCCAGTATTAAAGGCAGATGTAGAGTATATTGGACTTGTGGAAGCTAAAGGACAATATAATGAGGAGACAAAAACAAATTAAGTGATTAGTGAAAAAAATATGGCTGTTTTATATACTATAACAAGAAGACAGTTCTAAACATTACTATATACAGTGTAGATCAACCTAATATTAACCCCCAAACTCTAAACTTAAAATAAACCTACAAAACCCCTAAACGTAAAGAATACACCCCAAACAATAGACAGCCAGGGACCTAAATCTAATATCAACCACCACACCAACCACAGCCCTAAAATTAAAATAGACACCAAAAACCCTAAAGTTAATTTACAGCTTAAACTTAAACATTCCAACCCTACCTCTAACGCCATAGACTACACTAACAACCCAAAATAGAAACTCTGGAAAATAAGGAGAGAAAACAGAAAGAGAGAATTTGGACACAAATTACAAAAACACCTTCCAACTGGTTTAAACATAAGTGGACCTCTGCAAGAAAAAAATCCCAAAAAATGAGTGGCAATAGCCCGTGCATTTCTGGGCACCCATAAGACCCAAAACAAACAGCTGAAATTGTAGTGTTGTGGATGGAGCTCATGGGAACCCTGTTCTTTTCCTAACCTAACCTGTATGTGGGGAAAAAAACAGAATAAATACAGGAAAACAACCCTGGATCTGTGAGGCAGTAGCACGACCCACTGCACCACTGTGTCTCTTAATATTATGACTGTTGAAACTAAATTGTCTTTTATCATTTCCTTATCTTGATGAAGCAGATGCATTTATGTTTATTAACTTACGTGTATTATATATTTTACATGTACAATGTGACACCTTGAAAGATCCTGCGAGGTATGTGATTCCACCGTGGAATGAGATGGGACACTGTTGCTACCTGACCTCATTTTCTGTGTAGTGCCCCTTCTCTTCTTTATGCATATGCAGGTGGCCATTTATTTTGGGACCTGCATCATAGAAAAATGGACCTCTTGCACTCGAATGATCCAGGCATACTTTGAACAACAGCAGTGGCCACTGTATTTGTGTTCATTCTACTGTTCATTCACCCCAGCTCTTGACCTGCAGTTCTTTTTTTTTGTTAAAATATATACACATATATTGTAAAAATGCATAGCCACACAAAGCCTCTTCTTAGTGAATATATGAAAGATACATCATTTACTAAATTAAAATTATTTTCAGTATGTTATGCGTCTTAAATTATGCTAACACAGACCAGAATGATAACTTATCAATTATGTGGTGCTCTTTGATTTTAAGTGAAAACATTAACAACAATAATCTTATTCTAAAGATGCAATTTAGTACCCCATCATTAAACTAAAAATATATTGTTCATATCATTCTGCCATTCTATCCTCTTTGAAAAATAAAACAAAGAAGTGTTGTAAAGTCTTATTTTGTAAAGCCACCTTTAGTAAAGGTCTAGCAAGCAATAAAGAAACTGTTCTTGGTTTAAATTGGAGAGAGGACGCCTCCCACTGCTTATATCTTAAGAAAATTGGAAAAGTGATGGCTATAATCTGAAGTCTTTCCAGGAAATCTTTAACTTCTTTATGACAAATACAGAATACCCTGCAGATCTGTAGCAGGAAAGTAGTAACATTGTTTTTTTCTTCTATCAACATAATTATAAAAATTGCAAGTTCGACACAAGAATATAGGATTTCAAGTTTAAGAAAAACAAAAACATTTTAAAGAATTAGATGAAGTATTGATTTTTATATTATTTCCTAATGTGAGTTAATAGCAACAAGTTATTGGTAGAAGCAGAAACATAAATATCAGTGTCATATGTTCATGGTTGTATAACTTGGTTGTTTTTTCTGATATAAGGAAGCATGGTTGCACCCATTCATTGTGAAAGAAAGCTGATGGCTAAGGTTAGGAGATAAGCAGTATGGGGTGGGGGGCAAGGTCAGGGAGGATGTAGCCATAGATTGTTATGTTTGTTTTGTCCTATTGTTTTGTGTCTGATCTCTGATGCCTACCAACACCCCTTTGTAGCTTCTGTTTATTTTTGTTTCAATACATGAATGTTAAAAAGCTTTGCAGCAAGTCTCTAGCTGCTGCACAAACACATTAATTGTACCAAATACCCGGTCACAGATAGTGGATAGGCTTATACTTGTCTCCAACTAAGGCTGTGAACACAACCCATCTGCTGTTTAAATTGGCCTCCTTCCAGCTACATGACCTGCACTGTAATTCATGTGAAGGCAGCTTTGCTAGGTCATTCACTTACTGTTCCCACTGGTGCAATAGTTAAACTGTTAATTATTACAATATACTTGAGGTCTTCAAAATATCAAAACTGATTGCTCAGAAGCACAAAATGATCCTCACATTTTTACTTTAAATGACTTTACTTTTCCATCTGTTCAGTTACAGAAATAGACTCCAAAGTTGCTGAATTAATACAAGATTCAAATGTATCTTTCCTATGACTGTAAAGTTAAAAAAGTTATTTTAGCATGTCCATTTCTTTTTAGTGTATATATAGATTTCCCTATGTAATTTAGTATAGTAATTAATAAAATATATGGACGTTGAAAAGGCCTAATTTAAATATCATTAAAATCCCTTCTGCATTAATTATTGTATATCCATCTGCCAACCGTTTATCAAACCCACTTCATTCAAGGTCAGACTCTTTCCAGACAGCACTAATGCAAGCACTAATTGCAAGCAATGCAAAAACATATTTGTTTTTGTTTGGGGGGGGTCCTTTTTGTACTTTTTTTCCTTTTTTTTTTGTAATTCTGCCTCAGTTCCTAGACACACTATCAGCCAGGGCCTTCAGGTGTGACTTGAGGAGCCCTTTTTAAACCGCCTGTCTATTGCTCATGGCATTTGGTATTCCTTGCTTTTGTTGTTTGACACTCCTTTCTACAAGTAATTTCTTCATTCTGGCAAGTCAATTGTTATTTTGACCATTTTCATTTATGTATTATTTTCTTTGACATTGGTTTTGGTTTTATGATGAAGAATTAGTCATGATTTGGATTGCCTTTTGCTCTTTTAATTTGTACTTAGGTTCTGTGCTATTTTGGCATTTATTATTTGTATTTTTTTTTTCTTTTGGAGATCTTTTAATGATTATGCATTTTGAATATCAAAGCATTTTTATTTATTAGTTTATTTGGGCCAGGTATTTTGGTAGTTACCCTTCCCATTTTTTGGGTTTTACATTTTATGCCTTTTGTGACATTTTAGGCCTTGGGCTTTTTTGTGTGGTTAGGCCTAAGGATTTTTTGAAGTATTCCAGTGTTTCTAAAATTTGTAGTCTTGAATCAGTACAACTGAATGGAAAGCTAGAAGTAACTGGGTGGGGGGCCATACCCAAACTCATTCATGCTTGGCCAACATTTAATCAAGCATGTCTTTGGGGTGTGGGATTAAACTCTAGGATGCATGTGTGCAGACCGATTAGCAATGCTGTCATGATTGTTGAGATTGTTCTTGTTAACGAACTAAAGTTTTAAGTTCTTGCAGCAAATAAATGCACCTGTAAATTGAAAAGTAGCTACTTGGAACTCTGTTAGTTAATTCATTTTGCTTTGAAAACTCATGTATCAATATGCTGATTGTCAGACCTCTTTTTAATACTGGAATCCATGAAGCCTACGAAAATATTTGTGATGTTGGGCCACCTTAAATTCCTTTACACTTCCTCATCAATGTCTTTGTTTTGCAAATGTGTCTGTCAGCACAAGCAGTAAGCAGACTTCTATCCCATCCACCACTGAGGCAGCTGAAATCAAGTCAGACTCAAATTTCTCACACGTGAAATGTATGTATTCCAAATACAATATATTATTTACCCTGTGCAATTCCAGACACCTCACATCCAGATAAAGAGACTTCAGCTCTGAGAATTTTGCATCTAACTTGACTTCAGCTGCCCCTGTGGGTGATTAGTGAGCAGGCTGCCTACTGCCAGTGTTCATTGACACATTTGCAAATCAAAGATGCTGTTAAGGAGGTACGAAAGAATTTAAGGTGGTCCGATATTACAAACATTTTAATAGGTTTCAGGGATTCTGTTTTTAATTGACATATACTGCTAACAGACAATCAAATTTAATTGACCTTCCTTTGAGTTGTGTTTAAAATTGTGATTTAATTGTCTCAAAGTTAAATGCCCTTTTTCAAGTGTGCCAAGATTTAAGTGTTTCAGTATGTGCAAATCTATAGTATGTTTTCTGTAGTTTTTGTGTTTAACTTATATTTTATTATTCCTGCACCACCATTTGGTCTTCGTGTGCACAGCCATTATGTATCACAATGGATTTCTGCTGTTAGCAAAAACTCCTGGTTTCTTCCTCATTATGACAGGAAGTCGCGACCTGTGATATTATTGCCAAGAAGACATTTAACTCAACATAACAGATATCCTGCTGTCAAGTATTTTTATATTCTGTGGAAATCCTTAACATGTTCAAGTGCTTAGTTCGGGTATCAGATTTTTGCTGTGTTTTATTTGACTATTCGTTTTAGTTAGGCTTTAATTTGTAAGGCATTTAATTCTTCCAATTTTGAGTCTATTGTACATTTAGTAAACCATCCTATAGTTTACTCCATTGTGAGTAGTTCCATGTCCTGATCCACCTTTTTCTTCCTTTGCGCTACCTGCCAATACCAATGTGGTTTCTGTTATGTTATTTACCTCCTGTGCATACAATATAATGATAGTATTTAGGCTTTGTTTTTAAATATTTGGGGATTCTTTGAGCATAAAGCGTACACTGTATATCCAGTGTGACAGAGAAATTACTCTTGATCAAGAAATCGGATTCCAGATTCAAAGCTATTCATACACCGTACAAGTTAAATCTAATTAGTCTACATGACCATCATCATCAAGTCCTTCCATGAGAACCTTAAATACAAACAGGACTGTTCATTTATGTTAGGTAGAATGCCCAGAGGGGGCTGGGCGGTCTCATGGTCTAGAACCCCTGTAGATTTTATTTTTTTTCTCCAGCCATCTGGAGTTTTTTGTTTTTTCTGTCCTCCCTGGCCATCGGACCTTACTCTTATTCTATGTTAATTAGTGTTGTCTTATTTTAATTCTTACTTTGTCTTTTTTTTCTCTTTTCTTCATCCTGTAAAGCACTTTGAACTACATTATTTGTATGAAAATGTGCTATATAACCAAATGTTGTTTTTTCCCTTTGTATTTCTATTTTTCATGTGTTTTCTCTGTATTGATTTTAAAGTACGTTATGTTATGTTATTATTATTAACCAGTTTTTTTAACTCAAACTTCTTTCCCTTCCTTGCCTGAGAAGTTACAATCCAAGAATCAGTTGCCATTACTAAGGTCATCTATATCTGGAGCTGTCACAACCATTGCTGTCACTTTACTGGTATCATACACCCCACCTTTAAAGTCCTGCATTGTCAGTCTACGCATTAATTGTCTAGCATTCTTCTTTTGTATAATCATATTTCCACACACCTGAAAAAGTTTTGGATAGGACATTACTCCTTTGCTTCTGCGTCATTTTACCTAGGTCCCATTTATCGATGCCTGTGTCGATCAAACACAGCAAGCTCTGCAGTCTACTTGTGACTTTACACTGTAGGGAGATAAGGAAATAAATCAAAGTAAATAACATTTGATCTGGCTTTTATATAAGTAACATATAACTGTCAGTCAGTCAGTCATCATCCAAATAATTGTTTTTTTATATAAAGACCACCACAAAACATAATCAAAAACAGGACTTTGCATTATACCTTGGTACTAGGGTGTTGTACCGTGTTAGCCATTATGAATGTAGAGAAAAGCCAAGCACACTGATTCAAGTCTAAGAGGCCTGTTCTTCCTAAGCCCCCATGATTTTCAACTTGTCAGAACACAGTAGAATCGATTTTCTGATTTTTGTTATCTTTTCAGGCCTGCAGGTGACAAGATTCTGTCTATAATTGTACGTGCCTGAGATGGAATCAGACATCAATATGGCTGGTAGAAAATAACAAAGCCCAGTATGGGAGATTTTTGAATGCAATATTGAAGGCATTAATCATAAGCATATTGTCTTGGAGTAGGATATGATGTGTGCTTTACACATTTACAGTAAAAAATCCTCAAACCTTAAAATTCACTTAAATTTCATTACAAATTGGCCCATTCTGGACAAAAATAAGAAATTATGAAAAGTGTCGACAGTCAGCACACATTTATTCAGAACAAATGACATAGAAAATATTTTAAAAATTATAAAATTGTTTATATTCAGTATCTGGTTTTGATTATGCTTGTTTTTATCAGACAAAAACAAAACCAGATAGTAAACTATGTAGTATAGCAAGCTTACACTAACATTAAACTCATATTATATCAAAATCCGTTATGTGTATAGTTCTGTCTGATTGTGACACAAAACTAAATTCCATAGCAGCTCTTTAACCACACCATAATTACTAAAACTAAAACTGAAACTAATAGATATACAAATAAAATAGAAATGTCTTTGTGAAATAAAAACTACATTAAAACTAAAAGCATAAGATGAAGAAAAACTTAAACGAAACTGAATTTCCAAGTAAGATCAGAAGAAACATAGAAATAAAAACTAATATAAAAAGGCAAAACTATAATAACCTTGCTAATGAGCACTGGGTAACAACAGTGAGACACAAGCACACAGATAGTTAATCATCTTTATTTCAAATCAACAAGGCTGCAACTTAATACACCTACTATGCCTTTCTTGTTGTCTGAGCCACAGTAAAGGCCTGCCAAAATAACAAATTCTAATAATAGATATATTCCACTGACCGTCTCTCTTAATTCTTCACACCGTAGTACTCCAAACAAAAATACTCTTAATCCTACACCTACTTATTCTTTTGGGATTCAGACTTTGCCCACTATCCTTCATCTTCCTGAAGGCTCCCTAAGAAGCATTTGCCTGCTCTGCCTGTCTGTCTTACCTCTGTCAACAGCTGCACCATTCCTCTCAGCAATCAACCCTTTGCTAAAACATGTACTGTAATCAAGATGGAAAAGTGGCTCATGTAAAACAAAAGGATAATAAAACAAAAAAATGATTACAAATGTAAGGAAAAGTAGTGATAGGAATGGAAGTATAGGGGAAGAGAAAGCAAGGGAGTCCAGGTAAAGGTGGATGGATAAAGTAAAAGAAGATCTGAAGAAAAAGGGCTTGACTGGTAAGAAGGTTTAGGACTGCGCTGTATGGAGACGGTTGAACAAGCACATCGAACCTCGAAGTGGGAAAAGATGAAAAAGAAGAAGTGCTTAGAGGAATTTCTTCTCTTGCATCGTATGTTCTTCAATGGGAAATTAACATTAAATGACACTATGTTTTTTGGAAAGGATGAAGAAGAACAGAATTATAAACATAAGGCAACGAGTGAATTAAATGATTTTCTAAAAGATGAAGTTTTCAGTATGCTGTTGATGTTAATGACTTGGCAGGAGGGTATTTGACAGGGATTTGTTACACGGAAATGTTTCAGTGGGACAGCAAAAGTGGTTTCAATGTAGTGTTGGAAAACTAGTCACATTAAGCTTTCACCTTGTATAAAGGATTTGTGGACTTTCTGACAGAGTCTTAAAAGACCTGGATGGTTTCTATGGAAACACACCTGCATGAAAGGAAAAAAGAGAAAAAGGAAAAGAGAAAGGAGCAAAAGGACCAACATGCTTCACTGGGGCCACTGCATTTCAAACGCTGCTCTTTGCAAGAGTGCTATAGTCAGTTAAAGTGCTACCATTTACAATCTTGTTTTCATGAATTTCACAACAAAACAGTTTCACACTGCCGCATTACTTAATTCTGAAGTTAGCATCCAGTAACACAGTATTTAAAGGACCTTATCTTGCTTCACTTTAACGCTGATGGTTTCAGAGTTATTTTTGTATCTGTCAGATTTTAATTGTCCAAGTCACCCCATATATATGTAATATGCAGTAACATAAGATATACTCAGAAATAAACTTAATTTCTTAATTTAATCCAAAATGCAACAACATTATATAGTCACTAGCAAAATACCCGCGCTTCGCAGCGGAGAAATAGTGTGTTAAAGAGGTTATGTAAACATATATATACATATACATATATTCACATATATATATACATATCTACTGTGAAGGATTGCCAACTTTTTACTCCAGCCCTCACCCCCAGGCCGCCAGGAGGAGCTCTCACAGCAGCGTGGACGTGCCCCGAGTTCCAGCAGGGCCTCATGGACTATGTAGTTTTTATACGCAGCCCTGCTGGATACCTTGGGGGCCACCAGGAGTCGCTGTAGGAGGACTCGGAGGTTCTTATGTGCCCTATAACCCGGGAGTACGTCATGGTCACGTGACAGGAAGATACGATGTGCTCCCGGGTTGAAGAAAAGGACTGTTTGCCCTGACCCGGAAGGAATAAGGAACTGTGGACTGATTGGGCAGAAACACTTCCGGGTCAGGGAATATAAAAGGACGATGGGAACTCCCAGACGTTGAGCTGAGCTGGGTGGAAGGGTGGCAACGCGTCTGGGAGTGGAGGATTGGTTATTGTGTATTATTATTATTTGAGTATTGTGGAGTGGAGGTGCTTTGTGCACATTTATTATTATTATTATTATTATTCGGCTACAGTTCCTTGTGCTTTCAAACACGCAGTTGTACATCCAATCGTGAAAAAACCTGATCTTGACCCTGCCGTCTTCTCCAATCTTTGTCCAATTTCCAAACTACCTTTCCTGTCAAAATTACTCGAAAAAGTAGTTTATGAGCAATTAATTCACCACCTACAGGACCATCAGGTAATGGACCTTTTTCAGTCAGGCTTTAGGCCCCAACACAGCACAGAAACCGCGCATTTACGTGTCCTAAATGATGTCCTTTTGGCATTGGACTCAGGACTCTACGTGATTATGGTTCTTCTCGATTTATCTGCTGCCTTTGACACAATCGACCACGACATCATGATCTCCCGACTCGAATCCTGGGTTGGTGTATCTGGCTTAGCCCTCGACTGGTTCAGGTCATATTTCTGCAACAGGACTCTTAGAGTCATGCTAGACGATTTTTCATCTGAATCAGTCCCACTCCCATGTGGTGTCCCCCAGGGTTCCATTTTGGGGCCAGTACTTTTTTCAATTTACATCCTGCCTTTAGGTGCAATTTTTAGAAAACATGCAATCTCATATCACCTATATGCTGATGACTGCCAAATTTATTTCTCCCTCAAGTCAACTGACTCCACTAAACCTCTTCTCAACTGCTTATCTGACATTAAGGACTGGCTGGCTGTAAACTTCCTTCACCTGAACGATTCAAAAACCGAGGTCATTGTTTTTAGTCCCGACCGCAAACAGACCCTACCCCTTGACCTCGACTTTCTTCCCATTCCAGTAACTTCGTCTGTTTCCAATCTTGGAATCAAAATGGATATGGTCCTGAAAATGGATGCTCAAGTCAACAGCACAGTAAAATCCTGCTTTTTCCATCTCAGGCGAATTGCCAAACTCAAACCAATTCTGCCTTACCACCTCCTGGAATCAGTAATCCATGCATTCATTACGTCCCGGCTCGACTATTCTAATTCCTGCCTATATGGTATTAGTAAAGCCACTCTTTCGAGACTCCAATTGGTTCAAAATGCGGCTGCAAGACTTTTAACTGGAAGCAGCAGAAGCCAACACATTACACCGATTTTAAAAACCCTACACTGGCTGCCGGTTAGCTTCAGAATTGATTTTAAGATACTCCTCTTAACCTATAAGGCACTAAATGGTCTAGCCCCTGCCTACTTGAGTGTCTTGCTCCATCGTCACAATCCCCCTCGTGTTCTTAGATCCGCAGATCAGCTGCTCCTAACCGTTCCCAAGGCACATTTTAAAGCTCGTGGTGAAAGGGCTTTTTCTGTCTGTGCACCCAAGCTCTGGAACTCCTTACCTTTAGTGGTTAGGCAAGCCACTTCAGTCACCACATTCAAATCACACCTAAAAACGCACTTCTTCACATTGGCTTTTAATTCTTAACCTGTCTTATTCCCACTTGCTTTTTGCTATTTCTCTGTTTTATTGGGTCCCCTGACCTGTTTTTAGTGTCTCTGTTTTAATTCTCTCTTAATGTTTGTTTTTAATATTTTGTTTTTAGTCTTGCTTGTTTTAACTGTACAGCGCTTCGGTCAGTTGTAATGCTGTGTTTTTAAGCGCTTAACAAATAAAAATGGTATGGTATGGTATTATTAATAATAAATTATTTGGACTTTTATCTGGTGTCTGACTTCTAGTCTGAGGGTTCAAGGGGTCACGGAGACCATAAACCGTTCACACTACATATACACATATCTACATATACATATATATACACATATATATATACACATATCAACATATATATACACATACATATACACACATACATACACACACACATATACATATATACATATACACATACATACATACACATACATATATATATATACACACGTACATACATACACATATATATATATATATATATATATATATATATATATATATATATATATACACACATACAGACACATATATATATATACATATACATATTTACATATCTACATATATACACATATATATACATATCTAGATATATATATATACATATATATATACATATCTACATATATATATATATGTGAATTTCCCCCTGGGATTAATAAAGTATCTATCTATCTATCTATCTATCTATCTATCTATCTATCTATCTATCTATCTATCTATCTATCTATCTATCTATATGCAGCTGGAGATCCACGAAGGGAAAAAAAAAACGAATCACGTATCATAAAATAGTCTTTTATTCCTGAGCTTTCAACCCCTATCAGGGGTCTTCATCAGAGGATAATGCTTAGACTTACAAGAATCAAAGGCAATAAGTCTAAGCATTATCCTCTGATGAAGACCCCTGATAGGGGTTGAAAGCTCAGGAATAAAAAACTATTTTATGATACATGATTCGTTTTTTCTCCCCTCGTGGATCTCCAGCTGCAAATATGCAAACCGTATCACAGACCTTCTCTTCCATTCATATATATATATATATATATATATATATATATATATATATATATATATATATATATATATATATAGGCAAATCCCCTCGCTTCGCAGCGGCGAAGTACTGCTTTTAAATTTTTATTAAGAAGAAAAGAAAACCTTTTTAAATTGAGGGAAAATATACCAATAACAATTTGTTAAGGATCTGTTTTTTTGTGAAGCTGCCTTTACACAGCCTCTCCGCTGTTTTATAAACGAACGCCATATAAGGCCGTCCTTTCTCCTTGCTTAGCGGTTCTGTATTGTTTTATTGTTCGTTTATTACGATTGTTAAAGTTATTGTGTAGCTATTTAAGACTCACTTTTCTGTTCAGGCATCCATTTCCTTTATGTAATCCGCGGATTCTCCGCTATTTTTTGTTCGTTTATTACGATTATAGTTATTTATTGATTCCCTTCTTTAGCTGACTGCCTGCTCATATAAGGCGCTCTGCTGTTTTTTTGTGAAGCAGCCTTTACACAGCTTCTCTGCTGTTTTATAAACGAACGCCATATAAGGTCATCCTTTTTCCTTGCTTCGCCAAGGAAGCAGCCTTTTTATTTAATCCATGGGTTCTCCGCTGTTTTATTGTTCGTTTATTACGATTGTTATAGTTCTCTTTGTATACCACGTTGTCAGTTCAGCACTCCGGTTGTAATATGACCAAGCCGTGCAAGCTTACCGTTGAGAATGCAACGTATAGTTGTACAGGAGAAAAGCAATCTTGCCTCAAATCAATGGCAACCTTTTGTAGGTCTATGAACTTAATTTAAACTTTAGGTTTACACGGTGCTTTGTTTCCAAAGTACCTGCACTCATGAAAATGTCTGTATGCGTCAGTCGCTTCATATTCTTTTCCTACATTATCAATTGTGTAATGTGTTTTTTGAACAGGTTTGATTGATCGAAGTGATCACTCGTGCTGCGTTCAGTCAGTTCATGTGAGCCGCTCTCTTGTGTGATGTTGCGATGTCCACGGCTTTATTTAATGTTAGCTAAGACCCGGCACTTAAAAGTTTCTCGCTACAGCAATTTTAACTCCGTTATAAAGTGATCCAAAGTCTCGTTTATACCTCGTGTCTTCTCATTAAACTTGTATGTCGTGAATATGGTATTGCAAACAGCAGCGGGAGCGTTTCTATAAACTTAATTTAAAGTTATGGTTTACACCGTGCTTTGTTTCCGCAGTAGCTGCACTTATGAATATGCTTGTATGCGTCACTCGCTCGCTTCTTATTGTTTCACTGCCTTCTCAATTGTGTAATGAATGTTTTCTTCAGCGCTCTTTGGGGCTCTTCCCTGTTTTCTACGTACTGCGTTCACAGTCAGTTCACGTGATTACGTGGGAGGCGTGATGATGCGATACGCAACTCCGCCTCCCACGGCCATCGAGCTGCAGTCTATTACAGTATATGGACAAAAAAGAGGTTCCAGTTATGACCGTTACGCGTAGAATTTCGAAATGAAACCTGTCTAACTTTTGTAAGTAAGCTGTAAGGAATGAATGAGCCTGCCAAATTTCAGCCTTCCACCTACACGGGAAGTTGGACAATTAGTGATGAGTGAGTGAGTGAGTGAGTGAGTGAGTGAGTGAATCAGTGAGGGCTTTGCCTTTTATTAGTATAGATTTGTATATACCTATGAGTCCATCTTAACGCTCTTCATCTGCCTATGCAAACTAAGACACACTAGCATCCAATCAGTGCACGACTGTTTTTTTTTTCCTGCTGAGACAGGCTTTTAACTTCAGAACTGAAATGATATTAGTTGCATAGGAAGTGCAGAACCTTTTACGAAAAAATTTACTTACCATAAATACTGAGAAACACGCCAATAGCTTGAGTCTTTCACGCTTCAGCGTGTCGGCCACAGCTCAGATGGCATAATTCTAGTTTCTTTTTAGTTCAATCCTGTGGCACTCTGTTGGGCAGAAGCAATTTCTTATTTCTTTAATCTGTTGTGGACACGCTCTCTCAAAGACGTACTGTGGATCGCATGTAACATAGCTTTTATCTGGCTTGTAATCGCATTTCCCAACCTGTTCTGAAAATCCAGTATTCCCATGCTTTGCTTGACCCAGTGCTGCACCTGTGTAAAAGTCCATGAAATAACCGGGAGAAAGTCTAACCCTAGTGGCGTTGTGCTTTTAAGCCAACGACTTGGATTCAATTGGTTTTTCTTTAAAATTCTAATTTCTGAAATGTATATTTCTGGTAAACATAGCGTTGAAGCAAAGCAGTGCCATGCTGCAGTAATCCTGCAGAGCTCCTGGACTTTTTCAAAAGACGAAACGAAGAGACATTGGAGCTTCAGATTTGAGATTGGTCTTTTAAAGCTCTGTCCTAACAGTCCTGTCCTCCCTCATCAGTTGTGGTGCGTGCTATAGCATGGAAGCCGCTTCTGTTGTCATGCCTGAAAGAGATTGGTGCTACAGAACAGAATGCAATACAAACAATAGGGATGCGTGAAAAATCGGTCACATGACAAAAATAGAACCCAATACAATCAATAGGGATGTGTTTAAAAACAGTCACACGCGTCAAAAAATAATAGCGTGTGACAAACTGGAACCTCCTGTTAATGCACACCAGCCGCGTCAAAAAAAAAAAACACATGCCAAAAAATCGAAGTACCTTCTAGTAATCTTCACTTGCACCAGTAGGAATACTTGTATGGAGGATGATATATGGATGCCTGGCACAAATGTGTACAGGTGCCATGACATAACTAAGCAGCTAATTCAGAGTTTGCTCTCAGGCTGTGCCAGTTATTCCTGCTCTTTTCTGTCTTCAGTGCATCAGACATTAGTAGAGGTTTCAAAAAAACTAAAGACCAAATTCGAGGGGATGAGGGATGAAGACTCAGTTTCAGTGGCATCAGTAAACAGGAGACACAGACTGTTTTAAAAGGAAAAACAAGAAAAGGTACTAGTGAATGGAAGGAGAAGAAATAAAACTATATCATCAAATAACATAAAGCAACGCAAGGAAAAAGTTCAGTAGGTGCCTTTGGGTAGACTTCTTGGCCCATATTCAAAAAAACAAATTGCCCACCAAACCAAATTGTAAAACATTATTTTTTACATAATTTTACAGGCTTTTACTGAACATGTTTTACTTATTAAAATTTAAAATAAATAAATAACTTGACTCAAACTTACTTTTTGTCAAGAAGAGTGAAAGGTGTCATTGTTTTGCCTGGACAGCAATTCCCTGAGATTCTGTCCTGGTGCTTGGTTTAAAAAGTGACAACAAACGATTTCAGCTTTGGGATTTTCTTTGAACTTCTCCAAGTATAATTTGAAAAAAAGTGTCTTGATTGTTTCATGTGTTTTTGAAAGTTTTTGGGTACTGAATTCCCCATCACGAAATATATTTTTAGCTGTCAATTAGTAATTTTTTATTAATATTTTTATTTTATTAATTTTCATTGTAATCATTCCATACAAACAGATCAATTTATAACCCAACAAATTTGAAAACAAATCAAACCCCATCCCTGAGAAGGAGAGCTTAGCTAAAGGAAAATTTCTTTAAGCTTTTTAATAAGGCAACATTAGACAAAAGAAGGGGAGAAGTAAATATCTATATAAATAAGAGATGGAGAAGGGAGTTAAATGCAATAATAGTTAATTCTCTTATTCTAAAATAATATTGATTAAATCCTGCCAAGTTTTGAAAAAATTTTGTACAGATCCTCTAACTGAAAATTTGATTTTTTCCAATTTCAAATAATATAAAACATCAGTTTCCCACTGACTTATAAGAGGAGAATTAGGATTCTTCCAATTTAACAAAATAAGTCTGCGTGCCAAGAGTGTAGTGAATGCAATCACCGTTTGCTTGTCCTTCTCCAATTCCAGTCCATCTGGAAGGACACCAAACACAGCTGTTAGTGGGTTAGGAGGGATTGTGATACTAAGGCTGTCTGAGAGGCACTTAAAAATTTTTGTCCAAAATGATGTTAGTTTGGTGCATGCCCAGAACATGTGACCCAGTGAGGCAGGAGCTTGGTTGCAGCGCTCGCAGGTTGGATCCTGGCCTGGAAACATTTTGGACAGTTTTAAGCAAGACAGATGAGCTCGATATATAATTTTTAGTTGAATAATTCTATGATTTGCGCATATAGAACTCGAGTGAATTCTCTGCTTTGCTACCTTCCACTCCTTTTCTGATATATTGATTAAGAGATCTTCTTCCCAATGTCCTCTTGGATCTTTGAAAGGTAGGGACTCTAATAAGATTTTATATATTGCGGAAATAGTGTTTGTTTCCTCGGAACTGAGCAGTATTTTTTCCAGCATTGTGGAGGGTGCAAGGTGGGGGAAATCGGGCAATTTCTGTTTAACAAAATTTCTAATTTGAAGATAGTAAAAGAAATGTGTAGCTGGGAGGTTAAATTTTGAACGTAATTGTTCAAAAGATGTAAATATGTTGTCTATATAAAGATCTCTGAGCATTTTAATCCCAAAACTTTTCCAGGTATTAAAAACTTGATATACTTGCGAAGGTTGAAAGAGGTGGTTCCCTTGCAGAGGTGCCACTGATAAAAGATTTTCCATCTTAAAATGCTTCCTAATTTGGTTCCATATTCTGAGTGAGTAAAGCACAATTGGGTTATTAGTATATTTGCGATAACTTTCATTTATTGGAGAGCAGAGCAGGGAATATAAAGAAGTACTACAGGATTTTACTTCTATTGCAGACCAAGCCTGTGTATGTGCATTTATTTGTGTCCAGGTTTTTATGGCTTGTATGTTTGCTGCCCAGTAATAAAACTGAAAATTAGGTAAAGCCATGCCACCTTCTGCCTGAGGTCTTTGTAGGGTCGCTCTTCGGATACGTGGGTGTTTTGAGTTCCAAATGAATGAGGTTATTATTGAATCTAACTGTTTAAAAAACGATTTATTGATATATATTGAAATGTTTTGAAATAAAAAGAGAAGTTTAGGAAGGATATTCATCTTAACAATGTTAATTCTTCCGGCTAGAGTGAGATGATGGGTTGACCATCTATGCAAGTCTTGCTTAATTTTTTCCATACAGACGCCAAAATTTTGTTGATAAAGAGCTTTATGTTTACTTGTGATATTTACCCCTAGGTATTTAAACTGATCTTCTATGGTAAAAGGTAGGGTGTCTAATTTAATATTATATGCTTGTGAGTTCACTGGAAAGAGTATACTTTTATTCAGATTAATTCTAAGACCAGATATCTTTTGAAATTCTGTTAGTGCTGTTAAAACAGCAGGGACAGTGTTTTCTGGGTCCGATATATATAAAAGACCATATCATCTGCATATAGAGAAATTTTCTGTTCCAGTCCTTCTCTGACAATCCCCTTTATCTGATGAGAATTTCGGCAGTGAACCGCCAGTGGTTCAATAGCGATTGCAAACAACAGTGGCGACAAGGGACATCCTTGTCTGGTACCACGTTCTAGTTTAAAGTAGTCTGAGCAAATTTTATTAATACAAACTGAAGCTTCTGGACTGGTATACAGTAGTTTAATCCAAGCACAAATATTCGGGCCAAACCCAAATTTCTCCAATGCAGTGAAAAGGTAATTCCATTCGATCATGTCAAATGCCTTTTCTGCGTCTAATGATAGTAATATCTCTGGGGTGTTTGATTTTGCTGGTGAATATATAACATTAAACAAGCGTCGGAGATTTGAAGATAGATGTCGGCCTTTAATAAATCCAGTTTGATCTTGTGATATTACCGAGGGCAGCACTTTCTCCATCCTTCTAGCTAGGATTTTTGAGAGTATCTTAACATCATTATTCAGGAGTGAAATTGGTCTATATGATGCACATTGTAACAAGTCCTTATTTTGTTTAGGAAAGACGGTGATTAATGCTTGTCGAAATGTTTGAGGTAGTATTTGGTGGTCTTTAGCTTCTGTAAATGTTACCAATAAGAGTGGAGCTAGCTGAGTGGAGAATTTCTTATAAAACTCTACGGGGTAACCATCAGAGCCTGATGATTTCCCGCTTTGTAGTGACTTTATAGCGTCTAGTAATTCTGTTAGCGTTAGAGGTTTATCTAGTTCCTCAGCACTTAAAGCATCTATTTGTGGTATTTGTGAATTATCCAGAAATGCATTAGATTGCGTGTTGTCTTCTTTGGGCTCAGTGGAATATAAAGACTTATAGTAATCTCTAAATGTGTGCATTATTTTATTATGGTCGATGATTTCTTCTCCATTCTTGTTGGTGATTACTGGTATTGCATTGTGAACTTCTTGTTTATGAATTTGTTGAGCTAAAAGCTTATTAGCTTTTTCTCCGTGTTCATAGTAATGCTGTCTAGACTTATAAATAAGTTGTTCAGTTTCTTTAGTTGTTAAGATGTTAAGTTCTGTATGCAGGGCCTGCCTTTTCCTGTGAAGAGCTTCACTTGGACGCCTGGCTTGTTCTTCATCTATTCTAGTAATTTCATTTCTTAGCTCTGACACTTTCTTGGTTTCTAATTTATTTCTATGGGAAAGATATGAAATAATCTGGCCTCTTAGGAAGGCCTTTAGAGTTTCCC
Source organism: Erpetoichthys calabaricus (assembly GCF_900747795.2). Lineage (NCBI taxonomy): Eukaryota > Metazoa > Chordata > Cladistia > Polypteriformes > Polypteridae > Erpetoichthys > Erpetoichthys calabaricus. The sequence goes on along the minus strand of NC_041398.2, from coordinate 96,632,555 downwards.
AGAGTGTTCCTGCAGAAACCTCTGTAGACGTGTTTGTCTCTAGGAAGAAGCTGATTTGTTTGGATATAAATTCTGTGCAGTTCTCATCTGCCAATAAAAGAGGGTTAAGACGCCATCTGCGAGGTGAGTACGAGGGGCTTATTGATTTTAGCTCCAAGACTAGAGGGGCATGGTCAGAGATAACAATTGTGTCATATTTGCATGATTTAATTGTAGGCAGGAAATTATTATCTATAAAAAAATAATCAATTCTTGAGTAGCTATAATGCACTGGTGAGTAGAACGAATATGTTCTTGAGTTTGGGTTAAGAAACCTCCAGGGGTCTGATAAGTTGTGATCATTTAAAAACTGTGTAATTATCTTTGCAGTATTAGATGTCGTCCCCCCTGTCACGGGAGTCCTATCTAAGAGTGGATTTAAAACACAATTAAAGTCCCCAGCCATTATAATTTTATGAGTGTTCACATTGGGAATGGATGCAAATAGATTTTGCATGAATTCCTTATCATCAACATTGGGTGCATAAACATTTATCAAAATCATTTTACTGTTATATAAGTTGCCCATGACCATCACATATCTCCCTTCAGGGTCCGACACTACCTCTGATGCTACAAATGGAACTGTTCTATGTATGAGAATTCCCACCCCTCTAGTTTTGTTTATAAAGCTAGAATGGAACATTTGGCCAGTCCAGTCTTTTTGTAATCTGAACTGATCCTTGGTTAGTAAGTGGGTCTCCTGTAAAAATACTATTTTAGCGTTTAAGCCTGTTAGGTGAGAGCATACTTTCTTTCTCTTTAATTCGTGATTCAGGCCTTTAACATTCCAGCTCACAAAGTTAACTGTCCCATCATGGAGACATTGATTCTGAGTTTTTAATGTCATTTTATAGTTTTAATTGGTAATATGGCAGTTTTAATCTTAGTTTCAAGATTCCCCAGGAGTTGTTGCATGTTAGCCTGTTGCTGCATTGATATTTATAATTATAAGGATTATAAGAATAGATTAAATATAACCTGCTCTCCTTCTCTCCCCCCTTTATCCCCCCACCCCCCCATTTTGCCTCCCCACATGAGGCTAGACCCCACTTCGCGATGTTCCAGTCCTCTGACATACGAAGAGACAGAGCACGTCCAAAACAAAAACAAACCCCACCCTGCAGCGGCGTTACAGAATTAAAACAGAGATATCTTTTACAGTTAAATCCTTAATACTATCTGCCGAAAATGTTCTCATTAAAAATATTTAAGCTTGAAATAATCTTCAGCGCTTTTAAGTTAAGATATTAAGATTAAAAAAAAAAAAAAAAAAAAAAAAAACAACCCTGGGAGTGATTTTAAAAACTAGTCTAGGATAAACCTGGTAATTCATACTGTAATAGTATAATGGTAATTGTATAAATAGTAGAACAAGCATTAAACCAAGGGTATGAAGTTAAACAGTCTACTTTAAGGTATAGTAAAATAAAAAAAAAAAAAAAAAAAAAAAAGAATAAAAAAATAAATAAATAAAACGAATCCTACTTTAATCACTTCCACATTTTCACACTCACGTCTATAACTCTATAACTCTAATTAAAACATAAACATATAACATATAAAGTCCAGATAAAAAGAAAAAAAAAAAAAAAAAAGAAAATAAGATGTATAATTATAATACCAGTCTCTTTAAACATGGATCCAGCGATCAGATCATAGGTCTTTCCCGTGCCTTGATAGAATACGGCTCTTTAATTTTAATTAACTTTCAAAAAAGTGTCGGAAACAGCTTCTTTAATTCTTTTTCAGCTTCTTCTTTGCTGAAGAAGATATAATGTCCATCTTGAACTTCCACTTTCAGTTTGGCAGGATACAAGAGGCTGTATTTGATATTGGCTTCCCGTAGCATCCTTTTAATGTCGTTGTAGGATCTGCGTTTTGCAGCTGTTGATGGTGAGAAGTCGGGAAAAATACGAATAAGATTATTTTCGAATATAATCTCTTGCTTGTGTCTGAGAAGTGCCATCACATCAAGCTTACATCTTAGTCGCTCGAAGCGGACAATAAAAGACCTAGATTTAAAGGCGCTTGGTATCTTTGTGCGATAAGCCGTGGCTATCTCATTGTCGAGTTTAAAGTCATCTCCAATTATTTTAGACAGTAATTCTACTGCAAATTTCACTGGGCTTGAGCTTTCTCGTTTCTCAGGTATACCCTCAATTCGTATATTATTTCTTCTGCACCCATCCTCCAGGGCTGCAAGTCTGTCTCCAAGTTTTTTGTATTCCGAGTTCGCAGCTGTGGCTTTTTCATCGGCGTTAGATGCCATTTGTTCCGCTGTTTCCACTCGAGCCGTGAGTCCCTGCTTAACGTCTTCCAGCTGATCTGAAACGTCATTAATATGATCATCAAGCCTTTTCAGTTTGGAGTTAGTTTCTTCAATGTGTTCCACTAATTTCTCCAACATGCCTTTAAAGTTCACGTCGAAACGTTCAAATAGACGCGTTTCCTTATCTTTGTTATCCTTCTTGAGCTCAGTGGCCACCTTCTTAAGATCATTTGTGTTATCTTTCTTAAGCTCATTCATGGCCGTAACCATGGCAGTGGCCAGTGTAGTGTTCATCTCTTTCTGTGTAGCTATCTGTGTAACGATCATCTCTTTCAGTTCGGACAGTTCGCTTCTGCTTTCGTGCTCCGCAAGTGAAAATGCAGCTCCTGTTACAGGCTCGCGATGAGTAGATGAGAGCACGTCCTGCAGAGCCCTTTCTAGTCTCGAATGATCCTCAGAAATCGGCAATCCCTCGCGACCTGTATCACTTGCACCTTCGCTCCCATTTTCACTCTCGACTGGAGACGATACAATGGAGCGGGGCCCCAGGAATTCTGCGCACTCTTCTGCCTGTTCCAGGTCAGTCTCCGTGATGCCATACCTTACACTTGCACTCAGGCCGGAAGTCTGTCCGGACTTCGATGCAGCTTTAAGTTTCTTTTCCGGTTCTTTCTGACTTTTCTTCTTGTTACTCATGCTTGTATATTGTAGTGGAAGTTCCTTGGTCGGGTTAAATACAGGATACCTCTAAATAATATGAAATACGTGGGAAAATAAAGCCGCTGCTAGCGGAGCTCTGCTTCAGACGTCCATCTCCTATAAACGGACGAAACCCGTAATTAGTAATTTTTTAAATTGTTTTCACACTATAACTAAACATCAATATTTTATTTTAATGATGCTTTGTTTGAATTTTAATATTTCCGAATACTGAAATCTATTTTTAAAGCAAGCATTTTTTAACAGCTTTAACTACATCATTGGTTCATGTGGAGACCTGAAATTTCTGTGTGTATCTTATTGAGTCCGCAGTCAGGATACACACAATTCCCATATTTTCTCTGGAAAGGGGACAACAGAGCCAAGAATTGATATTTGGGTTCAGAAGGAATGGCAAGCTAGAAACAAAAGTTACAGCTAGGTGCCAAAAATAGCATCAGACCAGCTTGGTGGATCAAGATTAACTGCTCCTACCATTGCTTCATATTTAGTTTGCTACAATGAAGCAGTCTGTCAAAGTCCCATCAAAAGGCGCAGCCTGTTTAAATTATTTTTGAGAAATGTTTGCGGATTTGTCTGAGGCTAAATTTAAAGAGGGTAGTAGTTCAGAATTAAAAAATGCATTACTGGCTATGAGGCACGACAGAGAAATCCTCCATCGTATAAGGAGACAGAGGGTGTGCAAGTGAATTAAATGCATTTTCTAAAAGATGAAGTTTCCAGTATACTGTTGACGTTAACGACTTGGCAAGAGAGTATTTGACAGGTATTTGTTACACGGAAATGTTTCAGTGGGACAGCAAAAGTGGTTTCAATGTAGTGTTGGAAAACTAGTCACATCAAGCTTTCACCTTGTATAAAGAATTTGTGGACTTTCTGACAGAGTCTTAAAAGACCTGGAAGGTTTCCATGGAAACACACCTGCATGAAAGGGAAAAAGAGAAAAAGGAAAAGAGAAAGGAGCAACCAAGAAGAGGACCTAAAGGATCAACATGCTTCACTGGGGCCACTGCATTTAAAAAGCTGCTCTTTGCGAGAGTGCTATAGTCAGTTAAAGTGCTACCATTTACAATCTTGTTTTCATGAATTTCACAACAAACCAATGAAAGTGAAGTTTCCTCTGACCTTTGCAAGTCTCCAAATGTGTTCCTATGGCAACTTCTTCATGAGGCTGTAATGCAGCGCTGGTTTATGTTGGAAGCCTGAATGTGTGAGAACAGAGCTGAAGCGCATAAATTCTGATGTCATCATTCCCTGAATGTTGAGAACTTATAGACATCAGCTGTTTTATATTATCTGTTTTTGTTTGCTTGTTTAATTTATTATGAACATCTTATTAATTTCTGCAAAAAAATGGTGCATAAGAAACAAGCCCTCACCTTACATATCATGGAGATATTTATGTAGAAAATTGTAGCACACTTGAAATTGAGTAATCCCTTTGGAAAAGGCTGAGATCTCAATGAAAACTATGCTTATTCGTTTCTTAATTTTGCTTTATAATTGCTTTTAACTATGTCAATCTGCATTGCTTTTTTTGATTTGATTTACAGAACTTTACTAATCCCCAATTGGAAATTGTCTTTTCACATGACCTTTGGGGATCACAGCGCAGGGTCAGTCATTGTACAGCCCAATCCCCCGGAGCAATTTTCAAGTTAAAGGCCAAGCTAAAGGGCCCAACAGAGTAGGATCCCTTCTGAAAGTAATGGGAATTGAACAAAAAACCTGGAATCCAGATACAAGCACAGATCCTTAGCCAAAGGGCCACCACTCTGACCTCCATTTGGTGGCAAGGCCATCATTAATGAGGCACAGTTGTTCTGTTTTATGGCTTTTTTGAGGTTGCTAAGGGCACTGCCCCTTTCTTTTTCACAGTATACACAGTGTTTTCAATTATAATACTCTTTCCAGTCACTTTAACAACATTCCCTTTCAGGATAATGATTTTGAGGATAAAAAACTGATTAGGCAGTTTGATTCTTGTTTCATTCAGCTTATCATTTGAACACATAAAAACTGAATGCAGACTTTAAATGGAATAAAGCATCTGCTATTCCTATTAACAGAAGTTTCCCATTTTTGATATTTATTGAACAAACGCCTAAGGACCAAGCTAGGCTCTTTTTCTGTAAGAGTTGTTTGTAGAATAATTCACTGCTTTTGTTTTCCAAAATGCATTGTGGCTAATGTTTTTTTTTTATTGCATCTGTATATTGAAGAAAGCATAAACAGCCTCTTGAATAGATTTTTTTGCCTGCAGTCAGTCATGAAAAAAAAGTTGTTAAAAATCAATGTGAATCAATGACTTCCTTTTCTTGTTCCATTTCCTACAAATTTTCTAGCCAAAGATTTAGAGCTCTTGTAAAAATCTAAGGCATCATTTGAAAAAAATAGGAGGTATATTGTAGATGAAAAATTGGAATTATGCCTGTATCACAAAAAGTAAAGCTGAATCTTTATACATTTTAATCCAATCTGGCATAATTAGAAGTGGCAGCATAGAATTATGAATTAATTTTCCACATGAATAAATTACTATTTAAACTTCTAAGAGCCTGTCAACTCAATGTCCATGGGTAATTAAGAGTGAGAATACCAATATGACCATTTTCTAACTTTTTGATGTTTCTGCTTCTAGTAACATTCTGAATAAAATTAGGTTGCTTTCTTTCACTATTTCATTCAAATGCAAAGCACTAAATGTCACCATTTGTATTATTGTAAATAAAACACAGTTGTGGCAAAGTGCTGGGTCTCCCACAGGAAACCCTGTTTAACTGCCAGCATGGTTAGGCAAAAAAGAAAAGGAGAGTTGACAAAGTTTCTCAAAAACAGTCGCAGATGGGACCATCTTACCTGTCTGCTAGTCAAATGAAGACCATTTTCTGTAACTTAATACTTTTATTCTTCCTGAGTGGAAGGGGAGGGGCTAAAGGTGGTATGGAAGTGACACTAGCTCTGTTCTTCTGAGCATTGTTCCATCATTGTACACGGGGAAAAGGAGACTGTGTATATAATTGCTCCATGTCAACTCTCCTCCCACAATGTGTCCTTGAATCAGCCCCCATAACACCTTCACTATACTGCCGTATGCAATACTATCTGTTATTTGTGATTGGTTTTAGTCACCAAAGATATTCAAAAGATGTTTTAGGTGTGATTAACAAGAAAGATTGTCTTTCTCCATATTCTGCTCAGTTGAATTTATTCTTATTGTTACTTGCTTTTGGGCATCTTCTTGACATTTCTTGAATTTTGCTTTTATGTTTTAGTTGATAGGCTATGTGCTCACAACACTACACATCAGTTCAGCCCTTACCATATGTGCTGATTCTAGAGTAATATTTGTTGCCAATTCCAAAGAATTACAGGAGATGCTGAACTAAATTAGTAGAGGTGTTATTTTGGAAAAACTATCACTTCTTCCAGAATGCATTGTTGTGGCATGATTACTTCTCACTGACTGTTGAGAGCTCCACTCATTGTCAGCAGCAGCCAAGCCAACATAATGCAAATGAATTTTTCTGTGCTGACATTAACTTTAGTGTACATGTATAATACATTCACTTGTACAGACTTCACTTTACGTTAATAGATAAATTATGAGATGATGCAAGAAGCAATATGAATGATGCTTACTAAGGAGTAATTAACTAGCACTAGTAGGATGTATTTGACTGAAACAGAAGTACTGAACATACTTGCTTACCTACCTAATATAACCCTCATACACAGGAATAGATATTCCCTTTAACTTATTTTTGTCTCTCAAAAGCACCCTTTACAGATCACAACTGATGAATATAATATCTGATTATTATGGAGGCACCAGACATACTTACTTACCAACCCAGCAAAACTTTTGAGTACAGTAGAGGAATAGATTCCTTTCTAAATTGAAGGATTTTATCTCATGTGTCTATGGACAATATTCTATCTAAAATTACGCTTGTGTGTTTTGGCTGTAATGTTAGGACCCAAAAAGAAAATACAGCAGGATACTTTGTAGCACTTAAAAATCTCCATATGAATGTACCAGTCATGGCATTCATCACTTACCAAACAAATTTACTGTAATAGCACTACCACTGCAAAGACCAAGTTTGCTGAAGGAAAGGGTTAATTTCCACGACGGAAAAAAAAGGCCAAAGGAAAGCAGAAAAGCACAGAAGTGTGAGACGCACAGTGTGACTATTGGCAAACCAGCTGACTCGGGGAGGGAGAAAGTCAGCTGTGCTATGGGGTATGTCACTGTGGACCTTTCTCTGAGAGGAAGGGAAGGTTGCTGGGAGAGATTCACATAGAATGACATGGCCCAAATGGAGGTATGTACCGATGCCAGATTAAACATGCCCTGGGAATGTTTTATGAGTGTACCACATTCATACCTAATATATGTTGGATACCTAGACTCCAGTCCGAAGCCATATCTCAACCCTCTCTTTGACTATTCGAGCTGCTAGAGCCTGCTGTTTGCGGAAGAGGATCACAAGACCTGGGGCCTCATGTATAAATGGCGCGTACACACAGAAATGTTGCGTACAAACATTTCCACGCTCAAATCGCGATGTATAAAACCTAAATTTGGCGTAAAGCCACACACATTTCCACGGTACCTCATACCCTGGCGTACACAATTTCTCCGCTCGGTTTTGCAGACTGGCGGCACCCAGCGTCAAAGCAGTGCTACTGTAATCAATTATTTCATCGAAGGTCACACATGGCTCAGCAAGCCTCTTGCGTGAGATATGAACAATCACTGCGCCACCGTGTTCCCATGTTTAATAACATGATTTCATTCCTATCATCATGAAAAAGATATCACGTATACATCTCAGTATTTTAATTATTCAGAGAGTTGTAATATCACAAATGTAATGGATTATGTGTCCTGTCAGAGAAAAAGAAAGCCAGTTTAACAAGCAGGTAGTGATTCACACACACAGAGCACATAAAAGATCGAATACAGAACAAAGCATTTAACGTGCTACTTTGGTTACAAAGGGATTTGAGAAACTAGTAAATTAAACGATTTTAAGATGAAGTTTATGATGTTCTACTTTAATGGCAAAATAAACTACATGATTAAAGTGGAAATTTCGAGATTAATGTTGACATTTCGTGCTTTTTCCCACTGTGTGCCTATATTTTTTTGTCTGTACCCTAATAAGCTTTCATATGACACTCAGACGGTGGGCTATGACTCGCCTTTTCACGGCAACTTGGATGTGATTTCTTTTTTATTTCGGGCACTGTGCGACTTTGTGAACTTGAGCTTTCAAGTTTCTCCGACACTCTGTCACTCGATCAACTTCATTTTGTTGATCATACCACTGTCTAAACCAACAAATAGTACGTTTTTCCTTTGCCTCCACTTGGTATTCGCTGAAATTCTTATATTTTCCCCCGTGCTTTTAATAATAATAATAATAATTCATTACATTTTTATAGCGCTTTTCTCAGTACTCAAAGAGCTATCCACACAGGGAGGAACCGGGAAGCGAACCCACAATTTTCCACAGTCTCCTTACTGCAAAGCAGCAGCACGTTTTCCCATTGTCTTTTCACAGAAGGCTATTTATATTGATTTGCATTTTCAAAGAGGTGTAATTCTGGAAGGAGTTGGGGTGGGACAGAAGGCGCATGCACGTGCGTTACTTTCCACGCTGATCGGGATTTATGTAGCGGAATAACGTGGAAGTTTGCATACGTACAGATTCCTGCATCTGAATTTTTCTGTGCGTACGCACATTCCCGCTTTTGTGTTTACGCCATGTTATAGTGTGAGTTCTACGCACGGCGTTATACATGAGGCCCCTGCTCTGAGAAACCCTGGGAAGACAAAAGCAGTGACAGCCCGCACATTTATTGGATCTTAGTGGTGCGTACCCAAACCATTTCTTGCAGGGAAGACAAGGAGACTCAGGACACGTGTCGGGCTTCTGACAGTAAATTGTTTCAGGCAGAACCAACTGATCAGGTAGACAACCAGCCCAACTCCAGTTCCCACTAACCTTTAGGATGCCCAGCTGAGTATGAGGCCTGTGTCACCTGACTCACAGAACTGTCTGAAGTATATACCATTTTTTAGGGAGCTCTCAAGTTAATGCAATAAGGGCAAAGAAGACCTGAACAATCTGACACGTGAATCACTCCAGCAAGAGCACAAGGGCCCTTCTCCATGGGCATCAACAACAACACAGTATGGCAAACTTAGTCAGATCTAGTTTGACATTCCTATTGATGCCTGGAAAGTCAAAGAAAATTCCATTCTCATTGAAGAAAATGTCATACAAGTTATGCAGATAACTATATATAAAGTGAATGAATGTAAATTCACATTCTGGTTTTATTTCATTCAATTCTCCTCCACAAAATAACACACTGAGGAACTTATAAAGTGAAAAGATGAGCTTGAGTTTCCCAGCAGTCTAAGAATGTTACATGGTATTGTGCTGTTTTTCAATCAGACATGTTTTGGCTACATTTTCAGATGAAAAGTTAAGAAATTGCAAAAACTGGTACACTTATAATCAGTTTTCAAGTATACACGTTTATGGGGGTTTTTGTATTGTGTATCTAATGTTGCTGTCTTAACATCTAGGTCAGGTTTCCATTAAAAATGAGAAATAACTCCCAATTGACATAATTTACTAAATAAAAACATATATTAATATATAGGATTCTAGATGTATGATGGGAAACCAAACATATAAATAAATGTCTTTACTGTACAGTACAATGAGTGCAGGCTAATACTTCATGCAGTCATGAAAGGTCAGTGACTCCTACTCTTAACACTTCCATCATCAACATTTAAAGTAATAGGGCTATTCACAATAATGTCCTGATTAAGTAATGTGGGAACAGCAAGAGACAAATTTGTCAGAACTGCAGCAAAAGTCACTGTGCACCTCAAATGGGACAGGATTTCAACTTTCAGGTGAGGAGGATTTAATAAAGTAACAGAGCTCAAATGTGCTTACAAGTAATTTCAGTAAATAGTGGTCACAAGTATCATCATTGTACTACACTTACAGGATATAATGAGCCATAGGACAATGAGAACTCGGCTCTTCTCTGATTCCACCCAAAGGTCCATAAAAAAGGAGTCCTGAACATATAGTGCTAATCTGAGGAAAAAGATCAATGCAAAAGGGAAGAGAGTTGATACTGACCCAGCAGTCATTGGTTACAATGCTGAGAAGAGATTGCAGATTCAGTGCCTATCAAAACTATTCACTCCTTTGGGAGTCTTCACATTTTATTGTTTTACAACACTGAATTGCAGTTGATTTAATTTAGTTTTTTTGATACTGACCCAGAGAAAAAGACTCTACAATGTCAACATAAAAACAGATCTCCGCAAAGTGATTTAAACTAATCTATACTAATAAAAGGCAAAGCCCTCACTGACTGACTCACTGACTGACTGACTGACTGACTGACTGACTCACTCATCACTAATTCTCCAACTTCCCGTGTAGGTAGAAGGCTGAAATTTGGCAGGCTCATTCCTTACAGCTTACTTACAAAAGTTAGGCCGGTTTCATTTCAAAATTCTACGCGTAATGGTCATAACTGGAACCTGTTTTTTGTCCATATACTCTAATGGAGGAGGCGGAATCACGTATCGCGTCATCACGCCTCCTACGTAATCACGTGAACTAAAAACAAGGAAGAGATTTACAGCACGAGTCAAACGCGGGAACGAAGGTAAATGACATTAATTTTTGAGTGTCTTTTAATACTGTGTAAGCATACATATTAACATGTGCAATTAAACGTGTGCATTTACGGGGTGATTTCTCAGGCTTAAAAGCTCGCCCCTTATCAAACGCGGGAACAAAGGTAAATGATGTTGTTGAGTGTCTTTTAAAACTGTGTAAGCATACATATTAACACATGTGCAATTAAACGTGTGCATTTACAGGGTGATTTCTCAGGCTTAAAAGCTTGTCTTTTATTAAAAAGGTAAATGCTAACTGTTTTCATTCTGAACGGCACAAACCACGTTAGATTTCAGCCGTTAAACGTGCAAAAATGTCGGTACACCACATAAATAAGCGCAACATATTATCAGTTGTATTGTATGCTTACAATACATATAGAAATGTGTTAATCGTTAACTAATAGTATGGGATTGTGTTTTTCGACTCGCGCCTTGATTTAAACGATTCCATGTCTTGGTGGGTTTGCATAGCTTATTGTCAATATCTTTACACCTGTTTTTAAAACTTATTGACTGAAACGGGCTTTCATGAAAAAAGTTAGGGCTTTGCTACAGGATACACCCTCCACAAGTTAAGGAAGTAAAAATAAAAGGTATATATTTCTGTTTTATTTAAACCTTTTAAGTTCGTGTAAGCATACATATTAACACATGTGCAATTAAACGTGTTGATTTACGGGGTGATTTCTCAGGCTTAAAAGCTCGCCTTTTATTAAAAAGATAAATGCAAACTGTTTTCATTCTGAACGGCACAAACCACATTGGATTTCAGCCGTTAAACAAGCAAAAATGTCGGTACACCAGATAAATAAGCGCAACATATTATCAGTTGGATTGTATGCTTAATGGGCGGCACAGTGGCGCAGTGGGCAGCGCTGCTGCCTCGCAGTTGGGAGATCTGGGGACCTGGGTTCGCTTCCCAGGTCCTCCCTGCGTGGAGTTTGCATGTTCTCCCCGTGTCTGCGTGGGTTTCCTCCGGGCGCTCTGGTTTCCTCCCACAGTCCAAAGACGTGCAGGTTAGGTGGATTGGTGATTCTAAATTGGCCCTAGTGTGTGCTTGGTGTGTGGGTGTGTTTGTGTGTGTCCTGCGGTGGGTTGGCATCCTGCCTGGGATTGGTTCCTGCCTTGTGCCCTGTGTTGGCTGGGATTGGCTCCAGCGGACCCCCGTGACCCTATGTTCGGATTCAGCGGGTTGGAAAATGGATGGATGGATTGTATGCTTACAATACATATAGAAATGTGTTAATCGTTAACTAATATTATGGGATGGTGTTTTTCGACTCGCGCCTTGACTTAAACGATTGCATGTCTTGGTGGGTTTGCATAGCTTATTGTCAATATCTTTACAGCTCTTTTTAAGACTTAATTTAAAAAGGTTTTCTTTTCTTCTTAATAAAAATTTAAAAGCAGTACTTTGCCGGTGCAAAGCGCTCACTTCACTCCCTTACGGTAATCGAACCTCGGACGTCAGCGCTAGAGGCTAAGCCCCTAAAATTGCACCACAGCGTGTGGTTCGTTTATTTGACAGCATGTAGATCGGGGTAATTACATTCACGGCATTCGTAGTCTGATTCACAATCTGATTGTATGGGTGGTTACCTACCAGGTAACACTTATGGTTAGCCAGCAAGTCACCTCGAAGTGATCACTCGAGTGAAGGCAGCTTCACAAAAAAAGAGATCCGTAACAAATTGTTATTGGTATATTTTCTCTCAATTTAAAAAGGTTTTCTTTTCTTCTTAATAAAAATTTAAAAGCAGTACTTCGCCGGTGCGAAGCGCAGGGATTTGAGCGAATGACGCATACAGACATATTCATGAGTGCAGGTGCTTCGGAAACAAAGCACTGTGTAAACCTAAAGTTTAAATTAAGTTCATAGACCTACAAAAGGTTGCCATTGATTTGAGGCAAGATTGCTTTTCTCCTGTACAACTATACGTTGCATTCTCAAGAGTGTGCTTGCACAGCTTGGTCATATTACAACCGGAGTGCCGAACTGACAACGTGGTATACAAACAGAACTATAACAATCGTAAAAAAAGAAAAAAAAAAAAGCGAAGAACCCTTGCATTTAATAAAAAGGCTCCTTCCTTGGTGTTTGTTTATAAAACAGCGGAAAAGCTGTGTTAAGGCTGCTTCACAAAAAAACTGATCCTTAATATTGATATAGATATAGATATATATGTATGTATGTATGTCTATATATATATATATATGTAAGCTTATAAGTACTGCCTTACTTCTCTTTAAGAAAGGAAGATGTAATGATACTTGATTTAAATGATTCCATGTCTTGGTGGGTTTGCGTAGCTTATTGTCAATATCTTTACACCTGTTTTTAAGACTTATTGACTGAAACGGGCTTTCACGAAAAAAGTTAGAGCTTTGCTACAGGATACACCCTCCACAAGTTAAGGAAGTAAAAATAAAAGTATATATTTCTGTTTTATTTAAACCTTTTAAGTTCGTATGCATAGCCCCATTTGGATGTTTTAGTTTTTTTTTCTTTCTTCAGTAATATTTAATCTCCTTAAAGAAAAAGAACATATGCATTTTACTTTTTTTGTATCTCTTTAGTAATATTTTAGTAAAATGACACCTTTTATTGGCTAATTAAAAAGATTACAATATGCAAGCTTTCGAGGCAACTCAGGCCCCTTCTTCATTGCCTCAAAAGCTTGCATATTGTAATCTTTTTAGTTAGCCAATAAAAGGTGTCATTTTGCTTGACTTTTCTCTACATTCATAATGGCTAACACGGTACAACACCCTAGTACTACAGTAATATTTTAGTTTAAAGGATAACCAGTATTTAAACCTTTTATGTTACTTTATAAAGTTATTTTACACAATGTTGAAAAATTAATAAGAAAGCTACATATTTTGGCAGCTGCTGCTTTAATTTTCAATGAAATGAAAAAAGCTCTCCAAGAGAAAACCTCAATGACCAAGAAAAAGTTTGCACTATCTAAAAAGGAGAAACCCTCATTTATAAAGGTTTGCTGCAGATGACTTAACTGAGAATAAATGAATAGTTCCTATGTGTATAATACATATTTATCTATTTTACTTATGCCTTTATTCCAGCAACTTGTAACATCTGAAGTACAATTTGTTACGTTACTTTTGTTTTTTGCAGCACAGGCAGGTGAAGTGACTTCCGCAGGGTCACACAGTGGTGTCAGTACCAGGATTTGAACTGACAAGCTCCGGGTTTGCTGAAATATTACTGAAGAAAGAAAAAAAACGAAAACAGGCAAATAGGGCTATGCATACAAATGTCCATCCATCCATTATCCAACCCGCTATATCCTAAATACAGGAGCCAATCCCTGCCAACACAGGGCACAAGGCAGGAAACAAACCCCGGGCAAGGTGCCAGCCCACCGCAGGGCGCACACACCCACACACACCCACACACCACGGACAATTTAGAATCGCCAATGCACCTAACCTGCATGTCTTTGGACTGTGGGAGGAAACTGGAGTACCCGGAGGAAACCCAGACAGACACGGGGAGAACATTCAAACTCCACGCAGGGAAGCGAACCCGGATCTCCTAACTGGCACCTTTCACTGCGCCACCATGCCGCCCGCATACAAACTTAAAAGGCTTAAATAAAACAGAAATATATACCTTTATTTTTACTTCCTTAACTTGGTGACGGTGTATCCTGTAGCAAAGCCCTAAGTTTTTTCATGAAAGCCCCTTTCAGTCAATAAGCCTTAAAAACAGGTGTAAAGCTAAACTTTCAGCACCGCTATTCAATTACACTTGCCTAACGCCACTCCTAAGGGGAGATACTGTGGGATCTGGGCATCCGTCAAAGCACCAATCACAGGCCCGATTAGAAAGCGGGAAGCTGTGATTTGTCATCTTCCTCCCATGTAACAATCACAGCCCGTGTTACAACGCACTATGTATGTATGTATGTATGTATATATGAAGAGGATGGATAGATGGATGGATGTATATGTGTGTGTTTATGTATGTGTGTATATGTATGTGTATACATATGTTGATATGTGCATATATATATATATATATATATATATATATATGTATATATATATGTGGATGTGTATATGTATATACTGTATATATATATATATATATATATATATATATATATATATATATATATGTATATATGTATATATATGTATATGTAGATATGTGTATATATGTATATATATATATATATATATGTATATGTATATATATGTTTACATAACCTCTTTAACACACTACTTCTCCGCTGCGAAGCGCAGGTATTTTGCTATATATATATATATATATATATATATATATATATATATATATATATATATATATATATATATATATGTCAATGTATGTATATATGTATGTCTATATTTATATATATATATGTGCATATGTATATATATGTGTATATATATGTACATATGTATATATATATATATATATGTAGATGTGTAAATTTGTATATGTATATATATGTATATGTGGATGTGTATATGTATGTATATATATATGTATATGTAGATATGTGTATATGTAGATATGTACTGTATATATATGTATATGTATATATATGTTTACATAACCTCTTTAACACACTACTTCTCCGCTGCGAAGCGCGGGTATTTTGCTAGTTATAAATATAAAACACAAAATAACTAATCACATAAGTATTTGTGAGTTATAATTAAACCTAATCTATGGCTATGATTATGACTTGGACCATTGATAATCTGACAGAATTCTATTGAATTCAACAAATAAGTAAAACATCTGCTAAAATTGTCAGTTTCCACATGAATGTGTACATTAAAATGTCCCATCAACAATATATAATCATTATTTATAGCCAAATCACATAAAAGGTTGCCAAAATCAGTCATGAACAATAAATATGGTCTTGGTGGTCTGTAGGCTACCACTACAGTTGTGCTGGAATCTGTTTTATTATTTGAAATGAGTGCCCCAAAGGATGCAAAGACACCCACATATTTAGAAACAATTTGCATTTTTTCACAATGAACTATTCCAAGGCCTCCTCCTCGACCAGTATTTCTAGATTATGAAGGAATGTGTATCCATCTGGTGACACCTCAGCTAGGGGAACAGTGCCAGATTTACTAAGCCAGGTTTCAGTGAGAAGACACAAATACAATTTTGTACTTAATATAATATCATTAACCAAAGCAGCTTTACTTCCAAGAGAGCTAATGTTTAATAAGCAGCATTTACAACTATTATACTATTATGAACTATTATAGGTGCCCCTATTGGAGGATCTAGTTTTATCTTTTGGTATAATTGTACACATTATTTTTTGGTTTTCAGGTAATTTAAGGTTTGCATTAAAACTAAATTTATAAGATGCTCCACAACAGGGATTATGGGTAATATCTACAGGATAGAAACTCATGGGATAACAAAAATCATCCTAATTGTTCACAAAGACTATGCTTTTATTTTCTCTCCAGGTTTCTATCCCACAGTGAATGGAATGCTATCTTCTGTAAAGCGCATCCCCTCTATATAATCTTAGTAAGGGGCCAGACTCAATTAAATTCCAACATTTTCTTTTTGCTTTGGTGCATAAAGGGATGAAGTTCCCCATTAATACCTCAGATTACTGTAAACAAATATTGTTAGTGCCGACATGTAGCAATAAGGTAAATACTTAATTGTCGGCCAGAAGATCAAATTTAGCATCTATGTCATTAACTGCTGGTTTAACATAGTTTGAAATTCTAAAATTCCTCTGTATGGATTCAGCAAGGTTGAGCACTTTATTGTTCTCGGGATCTTCAGGCACGCTGTAGAGTGCTGAGAATCTGTTCTGGGTCCAAATTGGTGACCTGGGTGCTGAGGGATTCAATTTTGGTTTCTTTTGGTTTTGGTGCTGCTGATTTCAGCCATACACTGACTACAGTGGGACCTGGAGAGACAGAAGCCGAATTAGAAATAGTCGAATTATCTAAACAAACTGAGCCAATGCAATTTTTGGTTTACTCTCCATCCTGCAGGGAAAAACTTGGAGGTTGGTGGCAGAATTGACACTCCTGCCACCATAAAAAACTTCACACTGTTCCACTCCATCTGAACTTGTGTGGTGCTGAGGTGTCACCCGTTGCATGGCTGCACTCAGGTCCTAATCTGGATCCTGAATTGGTTTGTCGTGTGGTGGGTGCGGCAATGTGCTGTATCAGCGCATGCTCCTAACCCCTCTCTCTCTCCCTGTAATCACTATCAAGTTCCTAACAGGCCCTCCAATTTGCGTATTTTCCCAACTGACTCTAATTTAACTAAGCATTTTTGGCAGGTGAAGCTATCTGTACTATTGGCCAGAAAACCTAAACTGTACATGCTGCAGGACACACAACATATAAACGTGCCCTCAACGTGCTCAGCAACGAGTTCATCATTATCTCTTTTTGCTGGAGCTTTACTCTGCACAACTATTTTTTACAACATCCCTGCTCAATTTATATTAACCTTTATATGTTGACTTGCCTAATATTGACCTTTATGTTTGATTTGTCTAAGATAGGTAAATCTGTTGAATGTAATGAATGTAATTAATTGCATCTTTTAACTCAGTCCAAATATATTTCTTAATTTCAATTTGATTTAATTTGTTTCTGATAATTAATATTACTTTCATTTACTAATATAGCTAAATGCACTTGATATTACTCAGGTTCAGTATGAGTTTTGGAAACAGCAAATATAACATAAAATAAAATCTTTCATCTTTTTAGGTTGTAAGTCAGTCAGATATGAATTTAAAAAAAACTTTGTTGTTTTTGTAATGAATAAAACATAAAATATCTAAAATTGATGTGCTTGTACATGACCACAGGAATACAGCTTTATATATTATTATTCTGGAGATGAAAGTAAACATATGGGCAGAACTACACTTCACTTGTCACAGACTGCATTATAAAGCACTTGTTAAAAATTTGACAATTTAGTCCCAGGCTTTGCTAAGAAAATAAGAAGTTGAAATACAGGGAAAAAAGACTGAAGGGATAATTATATAATGTACAATATGGTCAGGCACCAAAAGAACAATATCTTGTTGAAACAAAACTATGTGGTGAAAGAGCCTCAAATGACCTGTTTTATATGCAAGCTGTAACATGATATTCAGACAAACAAGCCAGAAAGATATGGCCAGAGTAAGAAACAGAGTATTAAGCTTGAGTTGCCTGCTTTGTAAAATAACACATAAATTTGCATTATTTCTGTTTTTTATATTGCTATACTCCTTTGTATAATTTTCAGTACATGTTTAATTTACATTTTTTCTGCAGAAAGCATTTGAGGGACTAAGGATATGCATGCAAATGTACATTCTGTGTGGAAATGAGCTTTTGATATTGGGTTTGCATACTGCTATGTAATATTTTATGTGTTAAAAGGTATTCAATTTAATTCAGAGTTATGATTATGTAATTTTAATGAGTGTTTAAAGTTAAATACAGTCAAACACCATTTGTGTAGCCTCAGTCACATTTAAAATAACTTATTTTGTAAATTAATTCCAAATGTATAGATTTTTATACATTTTATATTACTCTTTCACCAGATATAAAATGTAGATCAGGAGTGAAAAGAGGTCTTTATTTTCATATATGAAAAAATGATGCTAAATGAAGCAAACTAAAGTTAACATTTAATTTAAATAAGAGATGGAAAACAAGATGCAGTGATAACCCATAGAATGTAGAGTGGAAAGAAAAACTGGAAGAAGGAAGAGAAGAAGTTAGATGCGGCAAAAATGAGAATGCTGAAATGGATGTGTGGAGTTACAAAAAAGGACAGGAGTACAACAAAAGTGGGAGAGATCTAAGAAAGTACAGGAAAGTAGGTTAAAGTGGCTTGAATATGTGAGGAGAAGAGAAAATGAATATGTGGGAAAAACAGTGATGGGAATGGAAGTACAGGGGAAGAGAAAGCGAGGCAGGCCAAAGCAGAGACGGATGGATAAAGTAAAAGAAGATCTGAAGGAAAAGGGCTTGACTGGCAAGGAGGTACAAGACCAAGCTGTTTGGAGAAGGTTGAACAAGCACATCGACCCTACATAGAAGTAGAAAAAGATGAAGAGGAAAAAGAAAAAAAGCAGCAGACAAAGCACACATTAAAATTTTATTGAGAGGTTTCTTACACAATGTAAAAATACTTTTGTACAAATACCTACCTTAACTAAACAGTATAAAAACATACTTTTTACAGATTTCTACCTTAACTTATAACATTCATTACTCATCTGTTATAAAATAAGGTAATAGTAAGGCAGCACAATAGTATTAATGAGAGAAATCATCCTGTCATTGGTTGTGTGTTAAAGGTGATGATTGATGAGACAAGCCTCTTAAAAAGAGCAGTTGTGTGAGTGGCAGTTGAAAGAGAAATGTAAGGAGCTAGTTAGGAATCATACTTTCTGGTCATCTTTCTGTCCAAGTGAACTTTCATTCATTTTTCTCTTTTCTTAGTTTGCTGCCTTAAAAAGGACTTGTTATTATTCTACACTAGGATGGTGACAGAATGGCTGCAGCGGTTTAAAGGTACTCATTTGAATAATGGTCAGGTAACTCTTCCAGTCTCGGACATACTCTTGTACATATTACTTGCCTCCTGTCACTGCTAGTAGAGTCATCACCTTTACACAGTTCCCGCGTCATGCTGGGAGCTCAACACCAGGAGGTAGATGGCTCCTGTGGAGGTGGTGCTGCACCTTCATGTAAGAGAGAGTGGGCTATGTTGGGGGCTGAGTGAAAGAGAGTTTAGATGTTGTCACCAAGAAAATCTCCCCTTTGCATTGCTTAGTCCCTGAATGAACAGTCATTGCAGTTTGCCATTAGCTTAAGGTTTAAGGAAAGTGTTTCTTAAGGCCCTTGTAATCCAGACATTCCTGGTTTGTGTCTGATCACCGGCAGTTACCACAGTGCAAAATGCGTGACCTGGGATGAATCAGTATATAGCATTGGTTTGTCGGTTAAGATATGCTTTGTAATTGTTATTTTATTGTAACATCTTACCCTACTGCCATGTTGTTTTCTTTGTGTGCCACCATTTTGCAGTATTTGTTTACTGGTTAGCCTGGTTGCTACCTTCTGATAACCACAAACATTGTGCTAGTTTAAAGATAGTTTTTGCAGCTCCCTTGTTGCCCAAATATTCAGGATAAACAACAATTTTTTTTACAGTGTTAGATGTGTGTATTTGACTCTTTTGGATGAAGTATTTATCTTTTTTCTTTGTTTACATTTGGGCTTAGATATCATGATAGACTTTGATCAAATCTCTTAGCACAGGTGATTGCATTCTGGGATCATATATGCCTCGGGCTGCTTAGAAAAAAAATCACACAGGCTCCTGTCTGAAAGGATTTAACAGGAACATTTGACTGAAACCTATGGCCCTTTCGTGCAGTGCAGTTGTTACAGAAGTAGACAAACAATTAACTGCCTGTAGCCTGCCTAGTAAAACTGCTGTCTGTTGCCTCAATATTTTTGATACTTCAAAGTGCCTTATCCCCTAGTGGTCACTGAATACTCTGGAGTAGCTGGTGGTGGAGGTACTAGCTGTTGTAGAGATGGGCATCATGGATTTTGCCTTCTTCATCTCTTAAACAGCAGAAGGTCTCATAGATCCAAACTAAACCATTTTTACCAGTATGCTTTCACTTTGAGCCCATGTGGTGTTACTTCAGTGAGTGCTGCCCTGCTACTAGCCATCCTCAAATTGCAACTATCAATGGGTATTTCTCCTGCATGTGCTGGAATTCAGCACACAGCAGCTGCATCTGTGTCCTGGTGTTGTTTAGCTGTAGCACAACAACCAAGAGGCAGGGACTGTGAGAGAGAGAGAGGGCACTGGTGTTGGCATGGTGACTCCTGGCTCTGTGATGAATGGTGAAAACATATCCTTGCAGTGCTTCCAACCACCTCACTACCTGTTTCTCCGGCTCTAAAATCTAGACAGAACTGGTGACCACTGAGGCAGAGCGTCTGGTAGGTAGTACTGTAGACTGGAAAACACTGCTGGAAGTTCACTGTATGTTATGCAGTAGTTCTGGTCTGGTCTGTTCAAGAATATATAATAGCCGATCTTCCTCTCCATCTCTTCTTCCTTCTGGGACAGGGTGGTTCCAATAGCCTGATTACTGGCATGTTTTGTCTAAAACAAGTATTTTCAGGGTGTTTCCTAGATAGGCATAGTGGTCAGAACCTTTTTCAGTTTAACACTAGAATTACCAGAGCCTACGAAAAAACTTGTAGGTCCGTCCCACCAGTTGATATCATTGCGCCACCGAAGCTGTCGTATCAAAGGTGTGTCAATGTTGCACCCTAATGCGGGTTCTTTTTCTGCAGTTATATTCTTCAATAGAAGTGCACTTGTTCTGCTTATATTTGTACCTTTTGTAACTGTTTATTTGATATTTGGACTTCAGGCTTCACACATTAAACACGTCATGTCTACATTTTGTCAATTATTACTAAAGCATGAAAAACATTTCTGTTTTAACGATGTGTTTATATAGATTGTAGTAGACACGGAACACACATGAAATGCATGTGTTCCAAATAACCATATAGTATTTATAAAAGGTCTCATTTTGCTTGACTTCTCACTCTATACAACTCTAAGCAACTGACACACAGGTAAACAGACTTGAGCTGAGAAAACTGTGCGGCAGTGGGGGGATGTGATAGTAGGCTGCTTATCGACACATTTACAGGACAAAAAATGCTGATGGAGAGGTGCGCAGTGATTTAAGGTGGGACGAATCTATGAGTTTCTTCGTAGGCTTTGGTAATTCTAGTGTTAACAAGTGACATCTCTCACTCCAGCATCCACAGATGACTGCTGCCTTGATTGGCTAATGCATGCACTGCTGTTGCTATGTATGCAAATTCTCTCATGAACCACCAAGAGTAAGTTACCAAACCCAAGAAACTACAGAGCTATTGTAGGTTAATGACTCATGAACAGTCACTAATGGTGACAAACACTCAAGACAAAGACTTATATACCAGCGATACGGCTAAGATATGGTATCAGCAGTGTCTTCTTATGGAAACCAGTGGAGCAGCAAGCACAAGGTGGGTCCATGTTCTCTGCACTGGGTAATTCTTAAGAGTTAGTTGATGCAACTCCAATATAGTAAAACTGCTAGGAAGTCTTTGGGTTGTTTTTTGTCCCGAAGACCACACATGGCTAGCAACAAAATAAATAAATAAAAATAAAAATGTGTAATACATGGAAACAAGTGATGCTGCTAACTTTATAGTTCTCCCTTCATGTTGATTTGTTACCACCATGTTATTAAAATGTGGATGACACGTCATCTCCTCAAGCTTATATGTTGAAACTTTGAAAGTCTCCTTGTAGACTGCAAAACTATCCTTTCATTTACTTAATCTTGGTATGTTTACTTGAAGAAAATAGTGATAAAGATATATACACACCATTTCTTTCATTTTCACAAACATATTTATTGCAATACATTGTTATGGGGTGCTACTCAGGAAACATCAGGCATAAGACTTTATCCTCCCCAAACAAGAGCCATTTCCTTGACTAGACAAAATCATGCACACATCTTCACACACCAGCACCGAGTCTCCAACTAATTTGTTCTGTGTGAAAATTTGCAGTATGAATAAACAGTGAATTTTGATAACTGCCTTACAATTTTAAGAGTCATGGCTTTCAGTTTACAAGCTTTTTGTGAATTTGCATCTGATCTCTTCTATATCCCATTAGTGTGCAGGTTAAACTAATTGGCATTTCTAAATTAACCCAGGGAGAACAGCATATGTTTATATGTGTGCCCTGAGATTAACTAATGCTGTGCCCCAAATTATGACTTGCAGTTATTGATGCTGGGATTGGCACTGTCAAGACATTTAAGTAGGTTAGAAAATTGTTAAGTGGAATGATGAATGCTGCAGAACATACTCAAACTGGAATCTGAACACAGGATTTTAGTGCTTATGAAGCCATGTATAAGATCATTATGTATTTTAAATGTTTAATGAAACTGCATTAAAGAGATCACACTTTGTTTGAAAACTCATTCATTCAGAAGGATTTTATGTTTAATTACTGATTTCGAATAATGTGTTTACAATAAGTCCTGGTTTGTTTAATTTTAATTATTATGTGGATTATTTGTACAGCTGTGGAATAGCAGCATATCCAGGAATGGTTGCTATGCTATTGCTACTCTTCATTTTCAGTTAGTGCTGTAGAAATAGCACACCTTATAATTATTTTTATATAGCCAAGTCCTTTATCCAAGTAATTTAGGAAAAATCAATATATATCAACTACATGTGTGTGTTAAGAAAAAAAAAGTGCAAACTTAACAGGAAACAGAATAAAATTTTAGAGTATTGTAAGATCAGCACTATTGTTATTCCCAAGACTTACAGAGAAAAAATGTAGTTGGTTGACTGTGGTATCTGTAGACCACCATGAGGAGAGCTGGAGGTAAACAGTTGTAATATGTTTTATGAAGATTAAAATTTCCACCCTTGAAATACTCTCTGCATAGTAACTATAAATCATTCTTCAGTTTTATTAAACACACTGAGCAAAATATAATTGATCTTGACATCTACCACAATCTTATACTGGAATATTTAGGCTTGAAAAGTGCAGTAAATGAAAGAGTGAATGAATGAATGAATATGTTAACATAGAGCATTATTCACATAACGATAAGAGGTAATAAGAAATTTGGGAGAACCCTGGCAGAATAAGGGCATCTCGATTTATTTCTGTGAGTCATAGGTTTCATGCTTTTCAGCAAATATTATATTCTCATGTTTGCATGTATTAGAAGTTAAATTAACAAGTTGTGAACACATTAGTTTATAGACGGCTCCTGTCACTGCTGCCATTGGTATTGGTTTCCACAGATGCTGAATGGGATTAAGTAGAAATGCATACAGTTACACACAAACAATATATTTATATCTGCTAAATAAATAAAATTACCATAAGTACCGTTAGTTTTTTCTACAGAAGGAATGCAAAAATTATTGGCAAGCATTACTTTTTATCCATTACGTTTCATATCATGTGAGGAAATATTTTCTCTCTGTCTCTCTCTCTTCACATTAATCTCACAGCAACATGATTTTAAGCACGCAGCAGCAATGAATGCCTGGTTCACTCAGGCGAGGAATGGCAGCAGAGACATCAATCCCTCAGTTGCAAAGTGAGTAAACAAATCAAATGGTAGTAAGATGAACTTGTACACAATGTATATATTTCTTTATAAAATGAAAATGTCTCCACATTCAATTGACTCTTAGTTTAAATAGAACTTTGTCACAAATTATGTTCACTTGAAAGGGCAAGGTTACCTTTCTGTTGTTTCTGACACATGTAAGTGATTTGCAAATTGGATTAAAATAAACATAAAATATATTTGTTTCAATGTCTTACAAAGACATTGATGGGTGGCCACCAAACCTAGCAGCTCCTTGACTAAGTCACGCTAGACCTCATTGCCACTTTCAGAAAGGCCGTATATGCTGTTAATTAGTATCAAGAGTGCAATAATTAAAGAGTATCTGAATCTTTGAACGTATCTGGTTCATTGCTTGCTTTTCCAACGTGACTTTCTGGTTTACATGAAATTGCAGTGGTTGTTTCCACAGAATATTTTACCCAATTAATCTGGGGCTGTTTCCAAGTTAACCATCTCCACAATGTAGGCATGATTTGCTAACTGCTTTATTTATTAGATTGACCATTTAATTTCCCCGGTGTGCTGCATTTACAAACGGGCAGTCCTAAACTCCTAAAAGTTGTGCGAAAGGTTCCAGATCATCAACATCCCAGATTTTCTTTTTAACATTTTATTTAATTTATTACAGGGAAGTAACATTCCATTCTAAGTTCAAATCAACCCCCACCCATGAGAAAGAGAAGAAGGCCAACAGCCAGAGAAAAATATTTTTTAATTTTAAATAAAATGAAATGATAGAGTATGAATATCATCAAGTATTCTGTTTGATCTACTACCTAGATAAATACAAATTGTAGCCACTAGGAGGTGTATCACAACCCCAAACCCTTGACATAAGTTTAAACACACAGTTCCAGGTGTAAATCAATTAATTTACAAACACGCAACAATGCAATTCTTCCCTTCTCCACTGCTCCCAGGAGAGCTTACCCAGATGAGGTTGAGCGGGTTCTTTCTTGCCTGACCCAAGAGTACTTGCAGTGCCACCACACTGCATCCAGATAGCACTTCAGGTGGAACCTCCTTAAAGAATGGACTCCTCTTTTCAGCAACACTTCCTAGTGACCCCCAAGACACCCAGCAGGGATGCCCATAATAACAACTCCCATATCGCCCTGCGGGTGTGCATCTTGGAAATCCACCTAAGAGATGCTGCCATCTAATGTACTAGGGAAGGAATTGTTCTGGATAGACAATCTCTCCTTGTTCATTTATTATTGAGTCCTGGACAGGAAAGGCAGCAGCAGCTAACATGGCCGGGATGCCTGTCCATCCTTGTCTTAGAAATTAGGACCTTCCTTTGGGGCAAGGAACCACCCTCACTCCTGGCCAGAATGTCAGTCCAACCACCCTGGTACCTAGAATATGTTTTACAGTGCACAGCAATTATAAAAACATGCTTGAGGTAAAAACAAAATTATTGACATGAATTTGAAAAATAATTGTCACAATAAAATAGCCAGGTTCCAAAAATACAGTTAGGTCCATAAATATTTGGACAGAGGCAACTTTTTTCTAATTTTGGTTCTGTACATTACCACAATGAAATTTAAATGAAAAAACTCAGATACAGTTGTAGTGCAGACTTTCAGCTTTAATTCAGTGGGGTGAACAAAACGATTGCATAAAAATATGAGGCAACTAAAGCATTTTTTTAACACAATCCCTTTATTTAAGGGGCTCAAAAGTAATTGGACAATTGACTCAAAGGCTATTTCATTGGCAGGTGTGGGCAAGTCCGTCGTTATGTCATCAATTAAGCAGATAAAAGGCCTGGAGTTGATTTGAGGTGTGGTGCTTGCATGTGGAAGATTTTGCTGTGAACAGACAACATGCGGTCAAAGGAGCTCTCCATGCAGGTGAAAGAAGCAATCCTTAAGCTGCGAAAACAGAAGAAACCCATCCGAGAAATTGCTACAATATTACGAGTGGCAAAATCTACAGTTTGATACATCCTGAGAAAGAAAGCAAGCACTGGTGAACTCAGCAACGCAAAAAGACCTGGACGTCCACGGAAGACAACAGTGGTGGATGATCGCAGAATCATTTCCATGGTGAAGAGAAACCCCTTCACAACAGCCAACCAAGTGAACAATACTCTCCAGGGGGTAGGCGTATCGATATCCAAGTCTACCATAAAGAGAAGACTGCATGAAAGTAAATACAGAGGGTACACTGCAAGGTGCAAGCCACTCATAAGCCTCAAGAATAGAAAGGCTAGATTGGACTTTGCTAAAGAACATCTAAAAAAGCCAGCACAGTTCTGGAAAAACATTCTTTGGACAGATGAAACCAAGATCAACCTCTACCAGAATGATGGCAAGAAAAAAGTATGCAGAAGGCGTGGAACAGCTCATTATCCAAAGCATACCACATCATCTGTAAAACACGGTGGAGGCAGTGTGATGGTTTGGGCGTGCATGGCTGCCAGTGGCACTGGGACACTAGTGTTTATTAATGATGTGACACAGGACAGAAGCAGCCGAATGAATTCTGAGGTGTTCAGAGACATACTGTCTGCCCAAATCCAGCTAAATGCAGTCAAATTGATTGGGCGGCGTTTCATGATACAGATGGACAATGATCCAAAACATACAGCCAACCCGGGAGTTTATTAAAGCAAAGAAGTGGAAAATTCTTGAATGGCCAAGTCAGTCACCTGATCTTAACCCAGTTGAGCATGCATTTCACTTGTTGAAGACTAAACTTCAGACAGAAAGGCCCACAAACATACAGCAACTGAAAGCCGCTGCAGTAAAGGCCTGGCAGAGCATTAAAAAGGAGGAAACCCAGCATCTGGTGATGTTCATGAGTTCAAGACTTCAGGCTGTCATTGCCAGCAAAGGGTTTTCAACCAAGTATTAGAAATGAACATTTTATTTCCAGTTATTTAATTTGTCCAATTACTTTTGAGCCCCTGAAATGAAGGGATAGTGTTAAAAAATGCTTTTGTTGCCTCACATGTTTATGCAATCGTTTTGTTCACCCCACTGAATTAAAGTTGAAAATCTGCACTTCAACTGCATCTGAGTTGTTTCATTTAAAAGTCATTGTGTTAATGTACAGAACCAAAATTAGAAAAAAGTCTCTGTCCAAATATTTATGGACCTAACTGTATATGCAATTATATCCTATTATATCCTTCAATGTGCACAAAATTTCCTTAACACCTAGTTTCCAAATGTCAGGTGAAATCCCTGCTCCCCATGCACAGCTCCCAATAGCTGGTCATATCTCACATGTGGCGCAGTGGTAGTGCTGCTGCTTTGCAATAAGGAGACCGTGGAAGATTGTGGGTTCACTTCCCGGTTCCTCCCTGTGTGGATAGTGCTTTGAGTACTGAGAAAAGTGCTGTATAAATGTAATGAATTATTATATATTTTAATTTTTAAATTTAGACAGAGGTCTGAAGTGAACAGTTTGTGGGAGCAATGGGTCATAATCAGGCTTAATCAGATATTTCATTTCTTAAATCATTTTCTTTCAAAATGAAATGGTGACGGACTATAATGGGCTATGAATAAATATGTACTCCGTGTTTCCTATTTCTTATGCCTGTATTAATCAGACACATAATAAAATAGTGATAGAAGCAGGTTCTGGAAAAAAAGGCAAAGTTTAGTGTTAACTATATTTTGTTTAGCAATTAGTCTATTATACAATGTTCTGAGCTGCTTGGTTTGCCATATGACTGGCTAGAGCAGGTAAAGAGTGGGGATTTCAGGTTAGTATGCACCACAGGTGGGACCTAGACAAGACTGGATGAGGGGCCTAACAGCTCCTGCTCATCGTCACCTAATTGGCCTAAAAATGCCACAGGGAAGTGTGAACAATACAGAAATGCCAGGGCAAATTGACAATCTGGGTATAATGAACTTGGAGTTCCAAAGCACAAAGAAAGTCCTGCAGTTCTCCAGAATGCCCATGGGAGATGGATTTACCATCAAAACCCAGCTAAATTTAAGGAAAAACACAACATCTTTATAAACTAAAGGTTTTATTTTCACAGAAATGCTCTGCTGCACAAAAGAAAGCTCAGTGGATTACAAAAGTTAAAAGGAATTGCCGTAAAAGGCAAAATCAGTCTTCCCCAGCGAACAAAGTTCCAATACGGAATCCAGAAATGTTGTCAAAAACAGAGCATGAAGTCAAAAACTCCAAACCCAGAAAAGCATAGTAAAAACACAAATAAAGACATCGCTGACTCCCCAACAATTGAAATGAACTGCCAGGAACTGAAGGAAACCCTCACCTTTATAGGGCTCAGGGCAGTCCCTGGTTGTGATAGACAGGTTTTTCCGCCACTTGGAGAACCACCCACAAGACACAAGGCACATAACACAGACATAGAAAATAAAGCAGATAATTAACAAAAGTAGCCTTAACATAAATAAATGACACAAAAATTTTCAAAAAGAGCATAAAACAAGGAACTGAAGCCAGGCCAAGAGAGAAACCCTGCCTGAAATAGAACACTAGGTTCCACCATAGCCATTGCAGCCAGAGGCCCTTCCTGAAAGACTAACCAGCTTACTGTATAATGTGAGCAGACCTTCCACGGGAGCATTAGGCAAACTGGCTGTTTAGCCTACAATGAGAAGGGCTGCTATCCATCCAGATTGTATGATGTAGTAAATGCCACACTCACATGTGATCGATTTGCTTCAGCATTAGGCATGTTTTAGGAATTAAGGATAGTTGTGTGATTAAAATGTTGCACCCACTCCCCTGCTCGCTTACTATACACTTTGTTTACTGTTTCTAAGTAAGATAATGATAAGTGACATGTGCAGGAAATTCTCTTTTGGTCTGTCTGTTATCGGTGTCAGTGAAAGATATACTGTAACAGCCTGATATCTGACTAATAAATAAACAGTAGGGGGTAAATTTTTGAAATTATAGGTGAGGCTGAATCCCTCTCGACACCCTCAATGACAAAGCACAAGGTTATTGGTTTTGCCTTTCTTTTGCCTTGAATTTAATTGCTGTCTATTCTTTTCCAGTATCATATGGTGAGTATCATAAAAGCAGACCCTTAATAAATAACATCCTGGTCGGGCACTGACTGCTCTGTCCTTTTTGGCATTGCAAAGTTTACTGTACCTTGCTCACTTCTTACAACAGCTAAAAAGTTCCTGCCTGTATGGAAATATTTAATCAGGGGTCACATCTAGAACTATGTGTTGACACTATGAAAGAAAAGGAATGGCCTCCTACCATTCCTTCCAGAAATCACAATTAAAATGAAATTATAACCCAAAATCGTATGCCTTTGTACTATGTGCTGTTCCCAGAGGTCAGGAGTAATTCTCTTATCTTTTGCCTTACACTTACTGTAGCACAGACCTACACTGTTACTCAGATTTGAATTTCCACTGTCAATGTGGGATTTTATTTCTTTCTTGTAGGGCTTTGATAGGCTCTAATCTTGTTCTTTATGACTTTTTTGCCATCATACATATGCACTTACCTAGTAAAGTACTTATTTTGTATTCCATTTACTGTATGTACAACTTTACCAATTTATAATGATTTCAGTGTCCTATGTTATAGTAAATATATTTTTTATTCTACACTGCAAACATTTATTGTTTACAATGTACAGTTTTCACAATGCACATGTCTTTGCAGCAATCAGAAGAAAAATACCAAAAGAATTATTGGAATTGTTCCTCATTAACAATAAGAAAAATCAAAATCGAACACATTTATCTATTTAAAAATAAACAGATTTAGTATTTTCACCCATGACATTTCAGTAATGATAGTGTCAGTGATGCCAGGAAAAAAACTATTGCCAATTCCAGGGGCATGATAGACTTGACGTATATTACTTCTTCTGAATTTTAAAAATCTTCAAAGCAAGCCTTCTGTACAAAAAGGAAAGATTTATAATAGCCTCTGTGTATTAACACTTTTGACCTGTTTCTAATGTGTTCTACTTCTTATCAAGATACAAAGAAAAATAATTATACTTGTAGCTATTTAAATACCTTCAGGAGTTAGAACAAGTTAAGGCTGTAAGACATTGTCTGAATACCAATTTATTTATGGCAGTGCTCTCAGAGCTTATTTGTTTGAGCTAAGAATTATCACTCTAAGGGTCTCTTCATGATTCAAAAGACAAAAGCACATTTTTTCTTAAGAAAATCTCAGTTCTAAACGTGAAGTAATAATACAGTATTGCTTAAGACAAAGAAAAAGAGCTCAAGACAGTTTTAATTGTCTTTACAGTCTTTCTGTCTAATAGTTTGGGTTACAGTCTGCCTGATACAAAGGACACACCATGTGCTAGGCACAATTCCTTCTCGTCTAACTTCCAGGAATTAAGTGCCAGAGGATTTACATACAGTAGAGTCCCGCTAATCCGAACCCCGCTAATCCGAAAATCCGCCTAATCCGAACAGGACTAGGGAAAAAAAAGTAAAGAAAACAAGTTTTTTCAAGTTATGTCGTACGTTTAATGTACATTTAAGAAACTTGTAATTTTTCAATTTCGCTGTCTAACTAAAAATCCAAAATACAGCCTTACTTAAAATTGAAACAAGTTCGAATTTACTCACATATGTAGAATCCATGTTCTGTACAGCATTTACACAAAACGTAAAAAGCAAACCATTATCTAAGAGATAAAGTCAGTGATCTCCTTCTGACGCAACAAACTAAAACGGCTTGAAGAAGCAATGTTTCGCCAACGCCGCATAAACATAACATCTGTTGGGGTTGCATCGGCGTGTTGCTCAACGTAGCGCAAAGCGAGATCAAGGGCACTGGCTGCGGCAGTGTGTGGAACAACATCAGTCGGCGCGTCCCCTTCCTTCTCACTGTCGTCTGCGTCAAGATCAGCTGACTTTCCCTGCACAGCTGCCACAATGTCCTCATCTGTGTATTCTTCATGGCCACAGTCGTCAACGGCCGTCCACTCTTCCACGCACTCTTCTTCTGCATTTTCACAACCTGGCATTCTTTTCACCAATTGAAGAAGTTCGCAATTTTCTTTTGTCGGGGGGAAAACTGTTTGGACAAACTCTAGCTCAGGCCAGAGATTTTTCCAAGACTTCTGTAAGGATTCCTTGCATGTGTTTTCCCAAGCTTCTGCAACCCAGTAAATAACATCTTTGATGTTCATTTTCATGAGTTTATCCAAAATTGTTAGCTCTTCATTATCTTCAAGTAGGCTACGAAGAAGCATTTTTCTATAATTCTGTTTCAAAGCCTGCAAAACCCCTTGGTCCATTGGCTGCAAAATTGATGTGACATTTGGTGGGAGAAAAATAGCCTTGATATCATCGCAAACAAGTTGCATTTCTTCTGGATGTGACGGAGCATTGTCTATAAGTAATAAAGCACGAGGAGGCAATCCATTTTCTTTGTTAAACGCCTTTACTTTTGGCACAAATTGCTTGTCAAACCATTCTTTGAACAAGGCACGATCCATCCAAGCTTTCTTTTGATTTCTGTAAAAAACAGGGAGAGAGTTCATGTTCATGTTCTTAAAACAGCGTGGTTTTGCCGATTTGCCGATAACCATCAGTGGAAACTTATTTGTGGCAGAAGCATTGCTGCAGGCCAACACAGTTAGGCGCTGTTTATCCATTTTAAACCCTGGTGCAGATCGTTCCTCTTGTGATGCAAGACTTTTGGTAGGCAATGCTTTAAAGTTAAGTCCTGTCTCATCTGCGTTGTAAACTTGCTGGGGCGAGTAGGAAGAAATGATGCATTTGAACTCCTCAAGGTATTCAACAGCTGCTTCGTTGTCCGCTGACAATTTCTCCCCAGTTATTGTAAGCTGCCTGATTCCGTGTCTTTTCTTCCATCGGTCTAAGAAACCACAACTAGCCGTAAATGATACGTCACCGTCCATGAGCTTGTTCAATTGAAGAGCCTTTTCTTGAATTAGAGGGCCAGTGATAGGGATTCCTTTCTGTCTTTCTTGTGTAAACCATAAGAAAAGTGCTTCGTCCAATTTTTCATAAGAAGACACTGTCGTCTTGCTACGTTTTTCAATCATTTTTTCACTTGTGGTAGTGCAAAACTGCTCAATTTTACCTCTGTTCTTTTTCCAATCGGAAATTGTTGCTTTCCCGACACCAAATTCCTTCGATAACTGAGTGGCACTTTCACCTTTGTGAAGTCTTTTCAACACTTCCAGTTTTTCTTTTAATGTACACGACTTATGTTTACGTTTGCTTGCCATGATGATTAACAGCAGGGACAAGCACAGAATGTAAAGAAACCACACTACACACCACTCACAAGGACTCACAAAACACAGGGCAAGTGCGCGCACATGAACAATAACATTGCACAAAACACATCACTCAGTAGTAGCAGGTGGCACACTGACTCAGTGACTCATAGTTTGGGAACGGAAATCAAGAGGAATGCGTAGGACTAGGCGGGGGGGTCTAGGTCACTGCCCTTCCGCTACTACTCACGTACCGTCATATCGATTTTACCTCCGATCACAGTCACACTACAGTGCAGTTTAAATTGCAGTGTACTAGAATACGTAATTTCTTACCTTTAATTCTTGACACATCAGACGCTTAATACGCCTCATAAAGTCAATATATGGCATTATATGACAAAACTCCGCCTAATCCGAATTTTCGCTAATCCAAACAGGGTTCGGTCCCAATTAGTTCGGATTAGCGGGACTCTACTGTAGTTCCTTCTTTAATGTTGGCTCCAGGCAACACGAGATTGGAAGAGGCGGGTCTTCAGTATGTGATCTTGTTCACTGCTCTTATGGAACTTTTAGTATATATAATCATTTACAAATTATTATAGAGGAGAAGTTGGGAGTATGCGCTGATTCATGCGTTGCCTCACTCACCACACAACGAACCACCTGGATTGAGACCCAAGTGCAGCAGATGACACCTCAGCACTCCAGTGGAACAGTTTGAGGTATTTTATAGTGGCTAGAGTGCCAATCCTGCTACCAACCCCCATGTTTTCCCTGTAAACTGGGGGACCTGCTTGCAGGGCTGGATGCAGATTAACGTCATACTCAGGATGAAGCAATTGCAGAACAACAGCCTTGGTCAAGAGCCCAACTCAGTACAGTCACTTCTCAGAGACACCACTCCGCGCAAATTATTTCAGTATATATTTAAATGAAACTGTAATAATAAATTATTAAAACATAAGGAACAGGTCTGAAGGTAACTCAAGGGTTAACTAAATGTATCTTAAAGCCCGAACAGGTGAAGTCTGCCACACCTTAGAGAAACCAGTAACTTGATTTTGGAAGGTTAGAATGAGGTAAATATGTAACAAACACCCCTATTGAAAGCAAGGCTAAACTAATGGGAAAGCCAAAACACCCCTCTTATGAAGCGCCACTGAGATTAATATGACAATCTGATATACTGTATACCCCTGTCAACAAGGCAGCATTCAGATAAATGGAAAAGTCGATAGAAGTCAGAAAATAATGGTGATACTAGTTGATTGGATAGAATAATAAAGTTCTGCATATTATGCATATTAAGAGTCAGATGATGTGATGTATTAGATGAAGTAATGGTAAAGAAAAGTATAAAAGCAAATTAATTGAATTATTGATTGCTCACTCCATAGACAGACATTTAAGCATGATCTGTGTAAATAAAGAAATGTTCTGCATTCTCATCTGGGCTCTGTGACGGCCTTCTTTGAAGACAGAGGAAGGTTTTCTCCACAACACTCCCAGGCACTTCTGCATGCCTTACTGGGTATGCCCTTTGTGATAATTTGTGTCTCCCATGGAGCTGCTCATAGTGGAAAGTCTGTAGCACCTTAGCCCAACATGCCCAACATTCTTCTTAGATACTATAACCACAAGGGGGCACCAGAGAGCCCCCAAGCACAGACACAGCAATTCAAGCCACAATATATGAATAAAATATTTTATTCCACAAGGCACTCTTAAACACAATCCTCACTCCAGTAGTAAGCCACCAAATTACAAAAAATCAGTACAATATATCACCAGTTCTTTCTTCTCCTTTCCTCCTCTGAGTGTTGCCTTCTGACTCCCCAACTTGAAGCAGCGGACTCCTTTTATGTCAGACCCGGGAATGCTTCCAGTGTCACTAACTGTCTTCCGAGAAGCACTTACTGGACTATAAAGAAGGTAGGGAGATCCTCTACCGACAGCGTCATCTAGTGAGAACCAGGAACCCCGATAGGGCTGCACTTCCAGACTCCAATTGCCAAGCATCCCTGCGTTTGTCACAACTGGGTTGCCATATGAGGACCATTGCCACCTGGCATATGGGGGATGAAACTGTTTCCGAATCTCAGTTTCCACTGGTCCGTCCACCGTTTACTGCCGGCCATACACCAAGTTATTTCTCCGATCCGATCTGGCCAATTTGCTTTTGTTGTCGCACAGGCCTCCTATCTGTAATGTATTTTTCTCCATCTCATCCAGGAATCCCGTTCTCCTCCTACAATATAAAGATTAACAAGATTGCAGAAAGTATTAACTAAGGGGGCAATCTATAAGCATATATCTGGAGCTATACCTCGGACAGAATCAAGACTATAAAAATATGAACACATTGGTCAGCAGAAGAGTCAAGACATCCACTGTCCTTAGCCAGATGGGATATTTCACAGAAACAAAATAGTAGTCACCATTTCAGGTGGATGGCGCAATATGCAGAAAGAAGACAGCTGGTGCTACTCCAAACAACATCTGGCACTAGAGCAAAAAAAATTAAATGTGACGGCTCTGTAGGTTGTGAATTGGCCAGCTGCTTCGCCTTGGTTAGTGGGAATTCTAATGAAATACTCATAGCATACATAAAAAAAACCAGTGTACTTTTTCTTGGTATTATTAACTTTGTCATGCTTTGCACATTAAGATAAATATCTAACAGATATCACTTTGTTTGTTAAACATCGATTTCCATGAGGTTCACCTACTGAAATTTCCCTGTGCTCCACACACTCAAATGGTTCTGTGTTACTTACATAAGTGCAGCTTTTTTGAGTTAGTAAGATTTGAGTCTATGCAATTCTATGAGTTTTGCCTTCAGTAAAGTCGCAGATCTCCTCTGGCACTGAAATCCTCCTGAAATGATAATGTAACTTGTTCTGTTCCCCACATAGCAAAGTCCAAATCTATAGCATAACATCATTAAAAAAAACCTTTTCCTTCAACTCTGGCTGCTGATCAAAGTTATCCTAATCTAAAACTCTTAAATCTCCCAAAGAAAACAGAATCTTTTATTAAAGAAATAAGATCAATAAACACAAAAATTATGATTCCTACCTGGTTCTTAACACAAAATGAAGTTTCATTGCAAAAATCTATCCTCAGGCTCCTTTGAGGCCTTAAAACCAAAATCAGATTTTTACCAAA
Organism: Erpetoichthys calabaricus; assembly: GCF_900747795.2. Lineage (NCBI taxonomy): Eukaryota > Metazoa > Chordata > Cladistia > Polypteriformes > Polypteridae > Erpetoichthys > Erpetoichthys calabaricus. The sequence continues at coordinate 96,597,159 of NC_041398.2, read as the reverse complement.
CTCAAAAGCAGAGTTCAGCCAACACAGAATGTTAATGGGTAAAAGGCACATCCCTACCCCTAACCTAACTAAAAATTTTAAAAAGTATCAAAAATAAGGAATAAAGCAAAACATTTTAACATTTGGCCCAAAATAACAAAACAAAGTTCCTTAATATTTAAGAAATTTACAGGCACACAGGGGAAAACATTCTCAGATATTCACAGACTACCCAAACCTTCAGACTTTAACTGATGTCTTTATGAAAGTATTATTGTTATATATTTTTTTTCACATTATTACTGTAATAACAAAAATGTTGCTAACAACCTTTCATTTTTATATTGATTGTGTAATTATATTTTATTTAGCAGGCTTATTATTTTACAAATATAATTTTGATTTAATAGCTCATTACTCTTATCTGTAATATTTTTGAAACTGTTCCTGAAAAATCTAGTCAAAAGCAAAACCATGGGACTTAATAAAGTACCACCCAAATTGTTCAAAACCTGAAGTATTCAGCCAAGATGCAAATTTATAAGCAGTATTACAGGTTTTTCAAGCTCCAATGAACTCCACTTTCACATATTTCAATTTTATGATTAATACTATAGCTAAAAGCAATGCTCATTACTGGACCTGTTGAACTTGTCTGTTCTATAAATGTTTTGATCCAAATTTTGTTATTTGCTTTTTATTTGCGTATGTCAGAAATGTGTAGCAACTGAGTTTTGATGTTTATTTTTTATTATTAATGTTATTAATTTTTGTTTCTTAATGTTTCAAATGTTTCTTGTTTTCTGATGATTAACAATTTCTATGTGAGTTTTTTTTTGAGCACTGACTTTTTTACCACTAAAATCATGGTAACCACCATGTTGTAGCTGTGGGCTCCCTGCATTGTGAGGCAATGTGACATTAGCACAACTGCACTATAACAGATTTTGCCACACAGTAAAAAGCATTTGAACATCGATCAAACAAAGAAAAGACCTGCAGTGTTCATTGGATGTTTAGATTGTTCTTTATACAGCTTCCAGTTAATCCAAAATGCTGCTGCAAGAATTATTACAAGAACAAGAAAATACAAACACATAAGTCCTGTTCTTAATTCCTTATACTGGTTCTCGGTTAAGTTTAGGACAGATTTCAAAATACTCCTTTTAACATTGTGGTAAGGTGAGATCCACGGCTGGTTGGTGTATTTTAAATAAGTAATTGCCACACTTGCATCTTCAGGTGGGGGTGTGGTAGCGTGGTGCGTGCGGTTCCTGTGTGTGATATGGGAGTGGACGGCCCTGCACTGTGCACAGGTCCAGGATTGCCCGTGACCCTAATTGACACCAGGAGATGCTAACTGCAGCAGCTGTGCCAAGTCCCCACTTTAAAAGGGAAGTACAAGTGCAAGAAGGGTGAAGGAAAGCAGATCGGAGGAAAGGTAATAATAGACTGGCCAATGAGAGAGATGAAGGAGGTTGAAAGGAGTGAGCATACAGAAAAGAGAGAGACAAGAGCCAGAGCCCATGCAGTAGAATGGAGGCAGGTGGTCAGGATTGGAGCCTCAGGGCAAGAAGGACCCAGAGGCTGAAGAAGGGGCACTGCTACTGTGGGATCAGTAGGGAAGTAGTAGTTGCCCAACGGTAAAGTCTCCCGCAAGGGCCGAGCGTGAGCGATGAGAAATGAGTGTGACTCGGTGTGGTGCCCCAGGGTTGCCTTAGAAATGGCAATGGGGACCTGAGCCCAGACTTTAAGGTTGACTGCATGGAGGAGACGCCAGTTTTTAGAGGAAAGCATCGGGGCTTTTTTGTGTGTTTTTTTTAAAAGACTGTCGCTATGTGGATTTTAACCTCAGTTTTTAAATGAATGTTTATTTATTAGATTTTAACCTTCACCAGCATATTTTCCTTTAAATGGATTATTTATTTATTGGAGATTTTTGGAAGCACTGCACAATTGTCTTTTAATAAATGCATTGTTCACCTTTTCATCATCTCCTTACTTTGTGTGTGTTTTGTCCTTATTTGTCAAGCTCATGTGGTTATGTTATCAATGGTGTCGGTTTTGGAGTAAAGAGTGGGGCCATGTAGCCAACCCGCACAGTCACAAACATATAAAGCTTTAAATGACCAAAGTCTGGCTTACTTCTGTGAACTTATCATTACTTACAAACCAGAGCGCACATTAAGATCTCAAGATACCAGTCTGCTTTTGATTCCAAAGATTAATAAAACAACAGTGGGAGGTCAAGCTTTTAGTTACAGGGCCCCTAAACTGTGGAATGGTCTGCCTGCTACTATAAGAGATACCACTTTAGCCTCAGCTTTCACGTCCCGGCTGAAGACTCACTACTTCAGTTTAGCATATCCTGGATGGATGGATGACTTGAGCTGCTGATTAACTGTGCATACTGTGTTTCTGTTGTTAGTCATTAGCACTAAAACATAAGTAATATGATAGTTATAATTTGTTACTAACCCTCACCTATTCTGTTTCTCTTCTCGGTACTCATATGTGGCTCTTGGTGCCATTGCCCTAATGCCAAGTTGTTTGCCTGCCTAAGAAAATGTAATTTCTGATAGAGGATCACTAGAATCATTAGGTAGAAGGGTCCTTTCATCAGATTGGCTGGCCCAGCACTGACTCAGCTGTAGAATGGCCAGTGGTGGGGTTTGCAGCTTGATGGCCAAGGTCTCCATGACTCTGAACAAATTGGAATCCTTTAATGTGATATAATCTACTCTTGCATTTTGCTCTGTACTTGTACTATTACTATTGTGCTATTATATTTGTGAATTTCCCCTTGGGATTAATAAAGTATCTATCTATCTATCTATCTATCTATCTATCTATCTATCTATCTATCTATCTATCTATCTATCTATCTATCTATCTATCTATCTTATATTGTATTGAGGATTACTTGTGTTCTGTTCTGTGCATTGTATTGCATTTACCCCATTTATTGACACCCAGTGCATGCCCAAACTATCTGGAAAGGAGTCTGTCTCTGAATTGCCTTTCCTAATATTTTTTCTTGTCTTCTTAGAGAGTCAAGGTACTTGTCAAAAAACGGGGCCTGTTGAAGCGCATTGCGGCACTCCTTCTGTCATTTTTGATTCCTCCCTTTCTTATTCCACCCACATGAACCACATTAAGAAACTTTCTTACTTTCACCTCTGTAACATATCCTGTGTTCACTCAATCATCTCCTTTTCTAATGATGAGGAACTTGTCCATGCTTTTATCACATCCCGCATTGACTACTGTAACTCCCTTCTGGCAGGTGTCTCTTCAAATTTTATATAAAAAGCTCCAGTTGATTCAAAACTCTGTCCTTACTTGGAGCAGCAACAGCGAAGCTAATCACACCCATCCTGCTTCACCTTCACTGGCTCCCTGTGTCTTACAGGATCGAGCATAAAATTCTGTTAATAACCCACAAAGCTTTAAATGGCCTTGCACTGAACTACATCAGTGACCTTCTCCATCGCTCTGCTCCTGTTCATCCACTAAGGTCCTCTGATTCTGGCAATCTTGTTGTCCCCACACTAACCTTCACTCTATGGGTGACAAGGCCTTCAGCTGTATAGCACCCAGACTTTGGAATGACCTCCCAAAATTAATTAGATCAGTTGACTCCATTCATTATTTAAAACAAAAGCAATTTAAAATTCATCAGTTCGGGAAGGCTTTTAACTTCTTTCAGTTTACCTATCTGTCCAGATGCTCAGGATAATTTGTGTGTGCATGTTATATCATCCCCACCTCGAGCCGCCACCTTATCGTGGTGGAGGGGTTTGTGTGTTCCAATGATCCTAGGAGCTCTATTGTTGGGGGCTTTATGCCCCTGGTAGGGTCACCCAAGGCAAACTGGTCCTAGGTGAGGGACGTGACAAAAAGTTGTTCAGAAAACCTCCTATGATGCATACAAACCTTAGATGGCGTTTTCCCTTGCCCGGACGTGGGTCAACAGGGCCACCCTCTGGAGCCAGGCCTGGAGGTCGGGCTCGATGGCAAGCGCCTGGTGGCCGGGCCTGCACACATGGGTCTCGGCCGGGCACAGCCCAAAAAGGCAACGTGGGTCCCCCTTCCCATGGGCTCACCACCTGTAGGAGGGGCCAAGGAGGTTGGGTATGCAGTGTGAGTTGGGTGGTGGCCGAAGGCAGGGACCTTGGCGGTCTGATCCTCAGCTACAGAAGCTGGCTCTTAGGACGTGGAATGTCACCTCTCTGAAGGGGAAGGAGCCTGAGCTATTGTGCGATGTTGAGAGGTTCTGGCTAGATATAGTTGGGCTCACCTCAATGCACAGCGTGGAATCTGGAACCAGTTTCCTTGAGAGGGGCTGGACTCTCTACCACTCTGGAGTTGCCCCCTGGTGAGAGGCGCCGAACGGGTGTGGGCATACTTATTGCCCCCTGACTTGGAGCCTGTTCATTGGGGTTCACCCAGGTAGATGAGAGTGTAGCCTCCCTCCGCCTTCGGGTGGGGGGATGGGTCCTAACTGTTGCACCGAACAGCTGTCTGGAGTACCCACCCTTTTTGGAGTCCCTGGAGGGGGTGCTAGAGAGCGCACCTGCTGGGAACTCCCTCATTCTGCTGGGAGACTTCAATGCTCATGCGGGCAATGGCAGTGAGACCTGGAAGGGCGTGATTGGGAGGAATGGTCCCCCCGATCTGAACCCGAGTGGTGTTTTGTTATTGGACTTCAGTGCTCATCACAGATTGTCCATAACGAACACCATGTTCAGGCATAGGGGTGTCCATATATTTACCTGGTAATATGACACCCTAGGCCTCAGTTCGATGATCGACTTCGTGGTCGTGTCATCAGACTTGCAGCCACATGTCCTGGACACTCGGGTGAAGAGAGGGGCGGAGCTGTCAACTGATCACCACCTGGTGGTGAGTTGGCTTCGTTGGTGGGGGAGGATGCCAGTCAGGATGCCTGTATGCCCAAACGTATTGTGAGGGTCTGCTGGGAACGTTTGGCAGAGTCCCCTGTCAGAAGTAACTTCAACTCCCACCTCCAGCAGAACTTTGACCACGTCCCAAGGGAGGTGGGAGACATTGAGCCTGAATGGGCTATGTTCCTTGCCTCTATTTTTGAGGCGGCTGACCAGAGCTATGGCCATAAGGTGGTTGGTGCCTGTCGTGGTGGCAATCCCCAAACTCGTTGATGGACACCGGCAGTGAGGGATGCTGTGAAGCTGAAGAAGGAGTCCTACAGGACCCTATTGTCTTAAGGGACTCCAGAGGCAGCTAACAGGCACCGGCAGGCCAAGTGGAATGCGGCTTCGGTGGTTGCTGAGGCAAGAACTCGGCGTGGGAAGAGATTTGGGGAGGCCATGGAGAACGACTTCCGGATGGCTTTGAGGAGATTCTGGTCCACCATCTTGTGTCTCAGGAGGGGGAAGCAGCGCAGTGCCAACACTGTATATGGTGGGGATGGTGCACTGCTGACCTCAACTCCGGACATTGTGGGTCAGTGGGGGGAGTACTTTGAAGACCTCCTCAATCCCACTAACATGTCTTCCAATGAGGAAGCAGAGCCTGGGGACTCGGAGGTGGGCTCTGCCATCTCTGGGACTGAGGTCACCGAGGTGGTCAAAAAACTCCTTGTTGGCAGGGCCCCAGGGGTGGATGAGATACGCCCGGAGTTCCTCAAGGCTCTGGATGTTGTAGGACTGTCTTGGTTGACACGCCTCTGCAACATCACATGGACATCGGGGACAGTGCCTCTAGATTGGCAGACCAGGGTGGTGGTCCCCCTCTTTAAGAAGGGGACTGAAGGGTGTGTTCCAACTACAGAGGGATTACACTCCTTAGCCTCCCTGGAAAAGTCTATTTAGGGGTCCTAGAGAGGAGGGTCCTTCAGATAGTTGAATCTCGGATTCAGAAGGAACAGTGTGGATTTTGTCCTAGTCGTGGAACAGTGGACCATCTCTACTTCATCCTTGGCAGAGGCCTGGAGGGTGCATGGGAGTTTGCCCAACCAGTCTACATGTGTTTTGTGGAGTTGGAAAAGGCATTCAACCATGTCTCTCTGGGAATCCTGTGGGGGGTGCTCCAGGACTATGGAGTCCTGGTCCCTGTACAACCGGTGTCAGAGGTTGGTCCGCATTGCCAGCAGTAAGTCGAACCCGTTTCCAGTGAGAGTTGGACTCCACCAGGGCTGCTTTTTGTTACCGAGTCTGTTCATAACTTTTATGGACAGAATTTCTAGGCGTAGCCAGGGTGTTAAGGGGGTCCAGTTTGGTGGGCTCAGGATTGGGTGACTGCTTTTTGCAGATGATGTTGTCCTGTTTGCTTCATCAGGCCGTGATCTTCAGCATTCTCTGGTTCGGTTTCTCAGCCGAGTGTGAAGCGGCTGGGATGGGAATCAGCACCTCCAAATCCGAGACCATGGTTCTCAGCCGGAAAAGGGTGGAGTGCCTTCTCAGGATTGGGAGCAAGATCCTTCCCCAAGTGGAGGAGTTCAAGTATCTTGGGGTCTTGTTCATGAGTGAGGGAAGAATAGAGCGGGAGATCAACAGGCGGATCGGTGCGGCATTCGCAGTGATGCGGGCTCTGCATCGGTCTGTCGTGGTGAAAAAGGAGCTGAGCCGAAATGCCAAGCTCTCAATTTACCAGTTGATCTATGTTCCTACCCTCACCTATGGTCAAGTGGCTGAAATGAGTTTCCTCCGCAGGGTATCTGGGCTTTCCCTTAAAGATAGCTCGATCATCCGGGAGGAGCTCAGAGTAGAGCCGCTGCTCCTCCGCATCGAGAGAAGTCAGATGAGGTGGCTCGGGCATCTGATCAGGATGCCTCCTGGACGCCTCCCTGATGAGGTGTTCCGGGCATGTCTAACCAGGAGGAGGCCCCGGGGAAGTCCCAGGACACGTTGGAGGGACTATGTCTCTCGGCTGGCCTGGGAACGCCTCAGAATTCCCCTGGAAGAGCTAATAGAAGTGGCCAGGGAGAGGGAAGTCTGGGTATCTCTGCTCAAGCTGCTGCCCTCGCGACCTGATCAGCGGAAGAGAATGGATGGATGGATGGATGGATGGATGGATGGATGGATATTATATCATAAATTATGTTATTTGTTCAGGCATTTCTTTTACTATTGAATCTAGTATTTTACTGTGGTTTATTTTGTATTTTACTCTATTTAATGCTTTGTATATCACTTATTTCTCTGTTTAGTGTTCTGTACAGAAAATACTTGTATCCAATGTTACATATACTATGCCTTTTATGTGCCTTGAGCATGGGAAATGGTGCTATATAAATACAATGTATTTTATTAACATAACGAAGAAATGGGCTGTGACAGTCCTGATAAACGACACTGACCTTCAACATCTCCACCTCTTGATAAATCTTTTTCAGTATGAATATCTGTTTGTCCTAGTGAACACATTAGTATGCCTTTGAAATTCAGAGTTTTATTAGCAAAGTTTTATGTACAGGAAGCTGTGTTTTTCTCCTCTGTTTGTGATAGCTTTAATTTTCATTTGAGCATCAACTCAGTCTTTATCCTTTGTAAATGAAGATATTCCTTAATGCTTATTCTGTATTGATTTTTTTAAAATCCTCTATCAATTATATCATTCTGCAGCAAATTCAAGCAGAATACTGCTAATATCATAATGAATTGATTTAGTGGCTTATTTCTTTTTTTTTGTAATCAATATATTTATGGAGGATTAAATAATGCTAATCAACAATATAAATAATGACAGGTTTCACATAAAATAAACAGTCAAAAGTGCAACAGCTGTAAAAAGAATAAAAAATATCCCCACCCACCCACATAATTTGCCCTGTTAAAAAGTTACAGAGAAAAACAGCCTGACCAAAACCTAGCAGGAAAACACCACTCTAACACCAGACCCCACCAAGTCAGGATTTAAGGAGCAGAAAGAGGAGAGAGACAGCAACCACTGCTCTTCTCTGCAGAATTTCCATAAGAGCATGCTGTTTTGTGGTATATGACCCAGATGACCCATTGATTTCTGTTGCTGAGAGCTCTAGGAGATTAAGATTGAAAAATAAGGACTACCAAGAAGCGAAGGAGATAGGAACATCAGATTTTCAGTGAGAAGCTAAAAATGTTTTGCAGCTATTGTGCCTACACAAAACAGCCTCCATTGAATAATGAGAGTGAGAGAGAGAGACAAGAGGTCCAGTATGAAAAAAAAATTTGCAATACACAACCACAAAGCCAAGGCTGGGGGAGCATTCCCAAAACATATGCAAATAAGTAACTGGGAAGCTCGCTTGGCAGAAGGGACACTAGGGATCAGTGGCCTGACCCATGATCATTTACTTCTTTAGTAGCAGTGCTATCTGTCTAATATGGGTTGGAATATAAGTAATCAACTTAGACCTCATTATTACTGTCTGCAGTGTAATATGCAGTGCATGTGCCTCTGTTAGATGCTGTGGTCGAGAAAGGAACTGCGCATCACCACTGGAAAATGTTGGGGAGCCAACCTGCCGTCCCCGTTTAACTCCAACAAAATTGTTGCAAAGTCAACAAAATTTAGGGCTGCTATGCAAGCCAACAGAAAGGAACTTTTCCAAAACAAGATTGTTGTTAGGCTCTGTCATAGAAGTGCTGCAGGGAAAGAACTCTGTCCTGTGGTAGGTTCGGCAGAAGACTGAAAAACTCCTTCCAGCAGCAGTGGGATTTATAGGTTGGGGACCGGAAGGGTCAAAGTCATTTGACCTCACTGGATATTTTCTGTGTGGAAACAAAAGAGGAGAAGGTTAGCGTCAGCACCACTTCTTGGCCTTGAGTGGTAGTACAAATCTCAAATGAGCCCAGAGAGTGGTCCACTGATGTAGATGTGTGACAAGGCCAATTGGTATGGGATTTGTAAAAGCAGTATTAATGTTTGTGTTGCTACATCTATTGGAATGACAAATGCAATGCATTTTATTGCTATAGTAAAAATGTTTGTAATATGTCATCTTTTGGAATAACATTGACAGAGTTACCAGTCAGACACATAGACACATATCCTTTTATTAAGGTGGATAATAGTATTTATAATACTGATAATGAAACTGTATCTTTTGTAACACAATTTATTGCAGGTCATTTTATCAAATCTTCCGCCATTTACTGCTTCATTATACACTCTTAATTTTTGTAAATCACAATTTCTATGTTGCTTCTTTGTTTCACATTAACATACATAACAGTAAACATCTATCCAATCATTTATCTTCTAAACCCACATTTTCTTATGTAAGCAGCAGGGGATTGCAAGTCAGGGAACTATCTTAGATTAAATGCCAGTTCATTGTAGTGTACTTTCTTGCAAACACCCACACTTGCTCATGTAGGACCAGTTTAGACTAGTTTCACCAAAGTACCAGGTGAAAGTGCAAAGAGATATTTTGAGAATTCTTCTTTCGATTAAACAACATAGCATTTATGTAAATGTTATAAATCAGAGCCAAACGTTTCCACATTATGATTATTGGCATCCACAGCTGATGCGTACATTTCTTTCATTATGATGTTAATTGGATTTTTTAAAAATTGCGGCTGGCTTGCTGCTACTCCTGGGTATGCCCTATTTTGCTCCTCAAAATCAATTCTTGTGTTCGAAAAGGTATATCAAAGACAAGAGCGAGCTTCAAAAAGTAAATTGACTCCCAACTGGTTTAAGAGTGCATTTGGATGTCTCACTTTGATACAAAAGAAGTAAAACTGTGATGGTCAGCAGAAGAAGGGCCATAAGCCAGAGGAAGAATAAAAGTGTAAACAGTAATGGTAAAATGAAAAACTCTAATATGCCAAAAATCTAAAAACATTACAATCATAATGTGTTGATATTAACACAAAACATTGTTGGTAGCATACTGTATATTCATATTGCTCTTAAGTTAGTTGTTAAGGTTATCAAGGCTTACCAGGCTCATAAAGGCAGTTGGCATAGCAACGTAATTAGAAATATAACAATTTCTAGAAAAACATTTTTAAATAAATATCAACAAGGCCCAACTATTGTTGAACAAGCATTAAATTCCCAGCTTTTCTGCTGCCCAGCTTCTTCCCAGGCAAGCATCTGTAATGTCACTATTATCACATTCTTTGATTTTTTCTGTTTATTGAGAAGCCTTAGTTGTGGCACTAAAAGAGTACTACAGGACAGCAAGAAGCGATGGAGAATGGGGATGTGATCACTGCAAAAGCACAATTCTACTCTGTATAGAATACACTGTGCTAAAGCAAAGGCCCTTCAACTTTGATTTAAATGCCGAGGTCCATCTCTTCAATTGACAGGTAAGACGTTGCAGAGTGTAAGCCTATATCAATAAAGGCTACACTCCTTATAGTGATTTTATTTGTGCTTAGAGTTAATTGTTGTAGTGCTGCCTTTGCAGATGCTGTGTAAAGAATAATGAGTTAGTAAGGGAAAGAAGGGCAAAGAAATTTATGGGTTTATATGTCAGAAAAAGGATTTTAACTTAAGCTGTCAACTCAGCTGAAAGCCAATACAGAAAATGAGATGCTTTGTAGTCCTTGCTACAACATTTTGAACTGACAATAGCTGAGAAAAATGAATAATTTGAACATGTCTGAGGATAACGCATTGCTGTTTTTTATCATACATAATATAATGACTTCTTAATTGTATTTTAAACACAAAATGGCAAGTTTTTTATATGATTATGAGGAACCAATAACAGATCATAATCCAAAATTTAAATTGCAAATGAATTTTGAACATCTAATTTTTCATCCTTTCACATTTAAAGATAACAGTAATGCATTGCTTTTTGCAGAATCCCCACCTTTATGTACAGTAACTTTTTTATTGTCAGTGTTTAAAATTGTTTAAACAGCTAAAGAAATGCTTTACTCAGTTGCAGCCCAATCCTCTGAAGAATTTTTTTCTAAGTGGAGCTGACAGACAATCTCATGCAGCTCTTTGAATTGTTACTGATTTTTTTGGCATACTTTTAAGTCTGTGCCCTTATCCTGTATTTGTTTTAAATTTAAAATGCATCCCTCTAACTTCAAAAGTCTTGGTTTTGGGAGCTTCCTTGATCACAAAGCTTCTGGTGCACACACATTTCATTTCTCCATTCTGAAAACATAAGGGCAAAAGCGTAAAATAAGAAACAGCTTGTTTTACTGAAGTGATGCTACCTTTCAAAGAGCCTTCATCTGCCACCCAAAAGTCACTCAATTTGTGACATTTATTTGTCATTTTTCACACATACTGGTAAAGTAATCGAACTGGGTAACAAAACATTTCTACATTATGTGTGTGGTAATAGCTATACAGCGAAATTGTACTGAAGTGAGAAAATACAATATAAAGTTAAACCTTGACCCTCAAAAAATTCAAAATGAGATTTAGATTGGCTGTCCAGTCCAGTAAGACTGAGACACCAAAACATACTGTGCCAAAGCTACGTAACACCCTCGGGTGGCTTGTGGGACTCAAATTATTCAGAGTTTTGTACAACCCCATTTTGTATTAGTAACACAGCATGCTGGGAACAAGTGGTGTCAGAATATATGACTGCTTTACTAACTCATCTCAGAGCTGCAGAAATATTTATCAGCTCATCTCAAAGTACACATTCTTGATAGCTGAAAATGTGTGAAGTATTTTTAACTGATTCGATAAGTTTAAATATTGCAACTGTTAAAACTAGCTGTTTTCAAACCTTGATGAAAATTTATTTTATACACTCAGTAAGCAAATTATTAGGAACACCTATACCTCTGCTTATCCATGCAATTATCTAATCAGCCAATCAGCGTATAAAATCCTGGAAAAACAGGTCAGGAGCTTCAGTCAATGTTTACATCAAACACCAGAATGGGGAAAAAATTAGATCTCCATGATTCCAATAGTGGCATGATTATTGTTGACAGATGAGCTGGCTTGAGTATTTCTGTAACTGCTGATCTCCTGGGATTTTAGCATGAAACAGTCTCTAGAGTTTACCCAAAATGGTTACCTAAAACACAAAAAACATCTAGTAGGAAGAGTTTGGATTGTTGATCCAAAGCAAGTTGGATGCATGAATTCATGCTGTTGGCACCATCTTCTGACCCAATTTTCTGCATACCTCAGTAGAAATTGGAGTTCAAAAGGCAATTTTTTCCAGTCTTCTTCCAGTGTCCAGTTTTGGTGAGCCTGTTCACACTACAGCTTCACCTTTTTGCTCTTAGCTGACTGGAGAGAAACCCAACATGGGTTTCTGCTGTTGTAACCAATCTACCTCAAGATTCAAAGTGTTGTGAATTCTGAGATGCTATTCTGCTCCACACAGTAGTACAGAGTGATTATCGCAGTGGTAGTGCTACTGCTTTGCAGTAAGGAGACTGTGGAAGATTGTGGGTTCGCTTCCCGGTTCCTCCCTGTGTGGATAGCGCTTTGAATATTGAGAAAAGCGCTATATAAATGTAATGAAGTATTATTTTTATTATTATCTACAGGCAGAAACAAATTGTTGATGACAGAGGTCAGGGGAGAATGGCCAGACTGGTTCAAGCTCACTGAAAGGCAAACATAACTCAGATAATCACTCTGTACTACTGTGTGGAGCAGAATAGCATCTCAGAATTCACAACACTTTGAATCTTGAGGTAGATTGGTTACAACAGCAGAAACCCATGTTGGGTTCCTCTCCAGTCAGCTAAGAGCAAAAAGGTGAAGCTGTAGTGTGAACAGGCTCACCAAAACTGGACACTGGAAGAAGACTGGAAAAAATTGCCTTTTGAACTCCAATTTCTACTGAGGTATACAGAAAATTGGGTCAGAAGATGGTGCCAACAGCATGAATTCATGCATCCAACTTGCCTTGGATCAACAATCCAAACTAGTGGTCATGGTTTAATAGTGTGGGGGATGTTATATTGGCATGCTTTGGGCCTATTAAAACCAATTAATCATTGCTTGAATGTCATAGTATTGTTGCTGACCATGTCAGGTTCAAAGTTTACCCAATCTTTAAAGGCTACTTCCAGCATGATAATGCACTCTACCACAAAGCAAACGTAATCTCAAATTAGTTTCATGAACATTACAAAGAGTTCAGTGTTGTTCAGCCTTCCCAGCCACTAGATATGAATCCAGTAGAACACCTTTAGGATGTGATAGAATTGAATATTCGCAATATAAATGTGCAGCTGACAAATCTGCAGAAAATGAATGATGCAATCATCTAAACGTGGGCCAAAATCTGAACGGAACATTTCCAACATCTTGGGGAATCCATGACACAAAGAACTGAGGATGTTTTGAGAGCTAAAGGATACTTAGTATAATGTTCCTAAGAATTTTCTTACTGATTGTCTTATATGTTAAAAAAGGATATACTTTAAAATTTTACATTTTTCTCAAAATTTCTTTTGGTTTTATATTTTTCTTTAATTAACATCAATAACCTTTATGGGCATGTCATGTGGAAGTAAGAATCTGTCAGCTATAATGTTGTATTTATGTGCAGCAATGTCTAGAGTTAATTATTTATTCTTAATACCTTTAGAAAAAAACTAATTTTTTGTGTTTATGTGTATTTCTGTCTTGAGTTATTGCATGCTGATTAATAATTTCAGTTTTACATAATATTTCATTATCTGGTGCATGTAGAGTATAGACTAGGTGATTTATAAAACCAGGCCTGTCCTAACCCTTCTGTTGCTTCCCCTACTTAATTCCATAGTTAACAGCTAATCTATGCATACGTCTTCTCAGTAGACTTGCGCCCATCTAGTTTAAATACAGTATGTCACTTTATTAATTGTTCAATTTGATATGCATTCAATCATTTAAATTCAAAATGTGAATTAGCCATTATAACATGAAAAATAGATAAAGATCAACTTGGCCCAGCTTCAACAACAACAAAATTTCATCAAAATACTCTATTTTATATAAAAGATAAATCAATCATAATAGTGGGAAACAGTTCGTATATATTTTATTTGAAGCCTTCAGGACAAGCTCTAATGTGTCTTAAATGTGTTATGATATATTGAAGATCTTAGACAATTTTCACTATGTCATTTGAAGATTCTCTCCGTTAAAGTGTTGTAAGGAACAGTGTTTTTTATGTTTAGTATCTGAAATTTTTGCACATTTTGCATACAAATACATATGCCACATTTTGGATATTTTAGGCATTGTATTGATTTTTTGACTAGTGATAGCAAGCAAATAATGGTCTAAATCTGTTCTTTTCTAATTGAATTCTTCCTGTCATCTCTGTACATTTCCCTCATTTATTCCTTAGACGGTGCCTTGCAGATACCTGGGATTGGACATCAATGCCAGGGTCCAGCAGCTGCCAATGATCACCGAATTCTGAAAGGTGTCAGAGCCTCATTCTTTTCTTGGTTTCACTTTCCTGGGGTTCTATGTGGCTGAATCCATTTCCGACTTCACTTTCTTTTTCTCTCTCCCAACAGAAACTTTTAATGACTGCAACCATTGCAGCTAAGCTGCTTTTAGTCTCTCGCTGGAAATATCCCGCACTTGTCTCTCCAGAAATCTGGAAGTCTTCTTATTCCTCTTGCACTTACCACATCTTAGGTCAACAACTTCCACAACTGGCTTCATACTGTTCAGTTTGTAAATAGATGGTTAGTAGTTCCTCTATGAAACAGTTTTCCCAGCCCCTCTTTTCCTTTTAATTTTTTTTTTTTATCCTTAATTTGTCGTGTGCTCTTGTATGGTGTGTGTTATGCCAGTTCACCTGTTGACTCCATTTTTTTAATAGTGTTTCTGTTTAATTCGCCATCTCAGGTGGGGTGGGATGGGTTAGGATGGTTGGGCGCTGGTGTGTGTGGAGGGTGTTTGTTTTTATTCTTTCATAGCCCAAAAATGTGTTATTATTGTTGGTTTCCTTTTACTTTATTTATTTTTCATTTCATTAATAAACATGTAATCACAAAACAGAAGAAAACAATGTCTGCACTCTGCTAAGATCATCCATCCATTTTCCAACCCGCTGAATCCGAACAGGGTCACGGGGGTCTGCTGGAGCCAATCCCAGCCAACACAGGGCACAAGGCAGGAAACAATCCTCGGCAGGGTGCCAACCCACCGCAGGACACACACAAACACACCCACACACCAAGCACACACTAGGGCCAATTTAGAATCGCCAATCCACCTAACCTGCATGTCTTTGGACTGTGGGAGGAAACCGGAGCGCCCGGAGGAAACCCACGCAGACACGGGGAGAACATGCAAACTCCACGCAGGGAGGACCCGGGAATCGAACCCAGGTCCCCAGATCTCCCAACTGCGAGGCAGCAGCGCTACCCACTGCGCCACCGTGCCGCCCCTTCTGCTAAGATCAGAGAAAGTCAATTTATGAGCATCATTATGCTCTTTTTCCTTCAATATCGCCTCAATAATGCACATGCATTTTGACCACAACTGAACACACATGCACAGATGCCCCATTAGAGCCTGACTGAAAGGGGTTCATTGTAATAATGAAAATTTAATTTTTATTAATTGTGCGAACAAGACAACAGTTTATGCCTTTGAAAAAAAAATATAAGAAATAATAAAATGTATTAAAAAGGCACATTTAATTTGCTGTGAAACATTACCATATGGATGTTTTTGGGGTGTGGGAAATCAACAATATAATACTGCGAACAGATCCACACAGACAGGGAGAGAACATGTGGATTGCACACTGAAAGTGAAAGGGCAGTATCCTGATTGAGCATGTCACACACTGTGTGGTCGAAACATCTTATTAAAGAAAGAATCGTCCCCTAACAGGACAAATCAGTTATCAGGCAGGAGGAAAGCTGCCCTTTGTATCTTTTAATTACTCCTCAGCAAAATGCCTTGGAGGGAGCATTCTTCAAAAACAGTTACAGCATGGTCAGAGAAACAAAGAATAAAGGTTCATTGTATAAACTGTTGAATTTACATACAGTGTCAATCAATGCATCATTTTACTCTGGTTAGTTCGTTGGTTTACACTCAAATGATTTATATAAAATAAATGTCTATTATATTATATTCTGTTTCTTCTTATACCTTTTGAGATGAGCCACCACCCTTGAAATTTCTGTGCATATAACAATTGTGTATTCTCATTTATAGGACATTTGCTGATTTCTTAGTCATCACTCAGTCATCCTTCAGTACATTTTGTATATTAAATCAACCTTTCTTCTGGTACAGTCTTTATTTACTTGACCATCTCAGAATTTTTCCTAAACCAGTTCTTATATTTCAGTGTACATTTTGTTGTTCATGTCACATTTATCTCGTTTCCGACTTTTATTAACCCTTTATGCTAATTTCTTAAAGATTACTGCTGTTACCCTAAAATTATTCTTCCACATCTGAAGTAGTAGGCTTTACCAACCTTGGCCATGATATTATCAAATGTTAGTAAAGGCCAGAGTGAGAGCTGGATAGCTTTGTTCAGGTCTCTAAGACTGAGCATAGTCTGAATTAGCATGTTCATGTTTTTTTTTTTTCTTCACAACAGCTAGCATTTGATCTAATGTTTCATTTTGGCAGACACAGTAATAACGCCTCTCTCCTCTAAATTTGTAGCTCTAGTGTAAGATCACCAAGCTGCAGGGGAAATATCAAGCTTCGTATTGAACAGAAAGCCAATGGTATATTTAGCATTTAATAACCATTCCTGTCAAAATAACTATGAAGTGTCTTCTACCTGACTTTGTGCTTTCCTGACCAGGATGGACACACATCGCATTAGTAACACATTCAATAGGGCTGACAAACTGTCCTGCTGGACAAATATTTTAAGAGCAGCAGTGTTTCTAAATAATATTTATAGGTTGATTACAAGAATATTTGTAGTCCTTATCAGAAATCAAAACATGGTAGTCATTTTATGTGTACAGCTCATTATTAGGACTAAACCAAACTCAAACAACACTATATAAAGTTTAAAGCCAGAGTTAATTTCTTTTTGTTTTTTCTTTTAATTGCTTATTACTAATTCTTTTAATCTTTTAAAGCACAATTGTGTTGACAATACACACTATAGAAAAACACAGTCACCAAATGTCAAAGTGATGATATCATCCGGAGAACTGTAAAAAATAAAAATTCATAATACATCAAAGCAAAAGCTACATGTCAATCATTAATGTGTTCCTGACAGTTAGCGTGGGCACATCTAAATGAGATTTTAAACTTTCCAGAGGATGTGTGCAACACAGACGTCCATAAACATTTCTTCGACTTCATGTTTACATTTATCCCTGAATGTCTTTTTAACATAAACTGCTCCCTGCCTTAACCTTTCAATGTAAAACAATATTTGGACTGAGTTTTTGCCTCATTCTTTTAGCAATTGTATATAGTATGTATTCAAATGAATGCTCTACTGACTGGAGCACTGCCATTCATTTGAAATTTAACACTTATTTTCTCTGGCATGCCTAGGAAAAACTTTGTCTATATTACAACTGCTGTTTATCTGTGACATTACATCAATATACAGTTTGCAATTTCAAACTTCGACCATGTTCTTCTTTGTCTCAGACTACTAGAACAATACATTCTGGGAAAATGGAGAAGCAATCTTAGCCTTTGGCAGGTGAGAATCTTGTTTTGTTTGAGCTTAATCTTACAGTATCAGTATCGACATTTATTTTCCCATTCTGGCTTTGTGCTGCTTGTCAGATTTCTTGGTCATTCTGCTTTACATAAGCTGCATGACTTTCTATTGATAGAGTGCATACACACACCGTTCATCCTATTATTTTAAACTGTGCATTTATTATTCCAGTCATTTTTCCAGCACCAGAACAGACTTCCCTCTCGACAGCAAAAGCCCTTTAAGATTCTTTTCAAAACAAACAAGAATGCAATTAAAGGTATTACATTACAAGATGATGTAGTAATTCTTAGAGTGGAATACATGCACACTGGGAGGACTGTGGTATCCTGCCATCAAGTCAAAGACAATCAAAGCTGTTAAATAACTGTACTGTATATTAAAGTCATTTGACATTAAAGATTTGTTAGATGTAGCTGTTTTGAAAAATAAACCGGTCTTATTTTTCAATTTCTATTGTTTTCTTTATGAATTTGTAGTGTTGCATATTTGAAGCAGTTCGAGATCACTGTATTTTTTCAGCACTGATAAAAGTCATAATGGAATTTATCTTTATAAAATTCACCCTCAGGATTATTTTTTTCATATAATAGTTTCAGTATTTTTTCAAAATTTTTAAATAAATAGTAACTGAGGCTGAGTAAATAAGACAACTTTGTAACTGAAAATACATTAAACCTCATGTGTCTTGTGCTTATTGAAGTTTCAGTTTTCAGTTTGTATGAAATGACAATGTATTTACAGTTTAAAATAAAAGACAAACAGCATTTGATGTGTTTTCATATATTTTTTTTATTTGGTAGGTTTTACCTGACTATTAAAGATATTTAGATAAGGAAACTCTGCATACAACAGAAAATTAAAAAATGAATATGGTGCAACTGAAAAACTGACTGACTTATGACTTTACTAGGGGGCTCCGCCCCCTGCTCGCTTCGCTCGCCAACCCCTGGTGTTGGGAAATTACAAAGAGCGTGATGTATGAATGAGATATAGCATAGTGTGAAGGTGTAGATGACGCAAATAGGAAGCAAACAATAAAGTGTTTGGCACAGTGTAAAGGTTTATTGGAAAATTTCTTTGTAAACAACATTAGTAGTAAAGATGGTGTCTTGTCCTTGAATGAGTTTTCCTTGGCATGGAGCATTTATGACCTTAACTTTAACGTCAAATGAACGTCGAAGTTGTGAGAAGGCCACATAAAGTTGTCCATGTACAAAAACGGGCTCAGATAGGTAGATGCCAACCTTGTGCATGGTTTGTCCTTGTGATTTGTTGATGGTCATGGCAAAGGCAGGTTTAATGGGGAATTGTTTCCGTTTAAGTGTAAAAGGTAATTCCAGGTTAGAACTTGTAAGGTCAATTTTAGGAATTAGAACAGTATTGTTAGCATGTGATCCTGTAAGAACTGTTGCTTGAATAACATTGTGTGTTATGGTGTAGACGACTAAACGTGTACCATTGCATAAACCCTGTTTAGTGTTAAGGTTTCTTAATAGCATGAGTATTGTTCCGTTTTTAAGGCTAAGACTGTGTTGTGGTAATCCGGCTGGGTTAATAGTGTTCAAATATGCTAAGGGGAAATTAAGATGGTCATTGTCATCATCAGAGTCAACTTTGTCAGAGTTTAGAAAGAGGTGTGACTCTCCAGGAAGTAATGAAATGACCTGGTTATTAATGTGATCAACAGTAATATTTTTTGGACATAATATACTTCGTTGTGTTAAAAGGGGCATTTGGTCTAATGAGACCGCTGTTCCAAATATCTCCGTAAGTAAGTCGTCGCAGATGAAGGGTTGAGGAATTGTAATAATATCTGGGTGAAGTCCATCTGTATTGGTGAGTGTACAATGTTCTAGTTGTAATAACCAATTGTTATATTCGGGATCTGGAAATCGCATGTTTTGTACCAAGTGTATCTTTAGAAAGCAATGCCAATTGTTCGCATAACATTTTTTGTTCCACGGTTTTAGAAGCGCGCCGAGGTGAATTTTTTTTTTTGATGCGGGTTCGTGTTTGTGGTCCCGTTACTCGAGCCGTCTAGTTTTGTATCCGTGATCGTGAATTGATGACTTGTTTGATCTTTATCGTTAGGAATATGGATAAGTAATAAGTAGGATCGAACTCACTGTTAATATGCGGACTGTTCGTTTCTTCATATTATCACCAATCAGGTCTCGCGCCTGTATATGTATTGTAGTTCGGTCTCGTGTTGTTTATATGACGTCGTCGCGTATTTTAAGGTGGACTGAATAATAGCTGAGCGCATGGCATGTGGAGCAATAGGTAAGCACTGTCTAAAATCTACTCCTAATAAAACAACCTTTCCTCCAAAGGGAATATTATTATTCATCAACGCAATGCCAATTGTCCGCGTATTTTAAGGTGGACTGAACAATAGCTGAGCGCATTGTAAGTGGAGTAATAGTTAAGCACTGTCTAAAATCTCCTCCTAATAAAAGTACCTTTCCCGCAAAGGGAATATTATTATTCATCAACGTTTGTAGAAGTTTATCAATGGTGTTGAGTAAGTGACTGGATGCCATTGTACATTCATCTATAATTAATAGTGTGGCAAGACGGATGTCACGTGCATTGTTACTGTGCATTGTCATAGTGGATACCGATGTTTCTGTGATTGGGACCGGTATTTGGAATAAGGAGTGACATGTGTTTTTGGAGCCGAGACATTTTTTCTTCCGCGGTTTCAGAAGCGCTTTGTAAGTACCGACGTGATTTGTGCATATTTGTGTTCTTGATTTGTTTCAGGGTGCAGTGTTCCAATGCGATGTAATATTTGTCCACATACGCGAAAGCAGTATGGGTCATTGCCTTTTGGTGACCTGATATTTACTCCGGTAGATGCAAAATCAAATGAACTATTGTAGGATGTAATGCAGTTCATAAAGTTTTTACTTTCAGGCACTTCGTTAGTTAGAAGCTTCTGTAGATATGCATGATATGAATGTAAAGGAGGCAGTGTAATTTGACTTTTTTGACAACAACGTGTAAATTCATTACTTTTATTGCCATTTGTTTCTTCAGGGAAGTTAAGTGAATGACAATGATTGCAAATGACATTCATTAATCCCAATGAATTTTCATGAAAAGTGGACTTATTATTGAACGCGCTGTCAGCTAACTGGCGCAGTCGTTAGTGTGGTCGTGGGTCTGAATCATCCTTTTTGTGTACGTTTCGCATGCTATGTCCGTAGTCTGTCCTGTTTCGTGTCCAATGGGCTTTGTGTGGTGCTCGCGGCTTGTTTTTTTTTGTGTGCTGGGGGCTTGTTGCCTGAGTTTTTATTTCTGTTAGTGGAGGGGGTGTTTGTGTGTCGTGGGGCTGAATCGTCCTTTTTGTGTGTGAACCGTTTCGTGTGCTATGTGTGCCTGCGTGTGACTCCTTTGTTTTTGGTGTCCTAGGGGCACGTGGCCTCATTTCTTATTTCAGTTACTGGAGGGGGGCTTTGGGTGTCGTGGGTCTCAATCCTCTTCTTTGTGTGTGTCCCATTTTGTGTGCAATGGCTTCATGCGTTTACGTTGCATTCCATCCAGCCGGTTTCCGTTGCTTGGGGGTTTGTGGGGCGCCTGCGCAATACGTCTTTTGTGGCCACGGCCCATGGCCGGATGTCCCTGCGTCCATCCGGTTTAGCATTCTCAGTTAGTAATATGGATTTCCTGTTGCTGTTAGATTACCGTTGGAACTTCAAAGGCAGAGCACCATTGCCATCTCTGAAGAACACTAGTTATGTTTCAGACAAACAACCGAAAAGAAATGGAGGCGGGACAGAAACATCTCAAATGAATTATTTTCAGTTTATTTTTTTTTAATTAAAAACACACCACCAATCTTGGGTCTCAAAATATTGGCCATAAAAGACTGGTATAAAAGGGTACAGGTAAAACAAAAACAGACCAATCATTGCAGAGACTGATACCTTTTTGCTTTATAAGAGAATCCTGGACAAAAATGTGTGATATGCAATTTAATTTAGAATGACAATGTTATTCTGCAGGGCGGCACGGTGGCGCAGTGGTAGCGCTGCTGCCTCGCAGTTAGGAGACCCGGGTTCGCTTCCTGGGTCCTCCCTGCGTGGAGTTTGCATGTTCTCCCCGTGTCTGCGTGGGTTTCCTCTGGGTGCTCCGGTTTCCTCCCACAGTCCAAAGACATGCTGGTTAGGATGGATTGGCGATTCTAAATTGGCCCTAGTGTGTGCTTGGTGGGTTGGCACCCTGCCTGGGATTGTTTCCTGCCTTGTTGGCTGGGATTGGCTCCAGCAGACCCCCGTGACCCTGTGTTCGGATTCAGCGGGTTGGAAAATGGATGGATGGATGTTATTCTGCAATGATTTTGTAGTTCATTATTATACAGTAAATGCACAGTTTGTGAACAGTTCATGAGAGGTTGAGGTTGGGCGCTGAAAGCGTGTTGTGGCACCCACCACACAATGAGCTATCTGGATTGGGACTCGAGTGCAGTAGGTGTGAGGCTTCTTACAGTGGCTGGTGTGCCAATCCTACCACTAACCCCCAAGTGTTCCCTGTAAATTGGAGGAACTGCTTGCAGGGCTGGATGCAGATTAACATCACAATTGCAGGTTAAGGGTCTTACTCAAGGACCCAACAGAGTAGAGTCACTTCTGGTGTTTACAGAATTTGAA